>NC_071269.1:5955000-6050000 GCF_023375685.1 Ictalurus furcatus
CTCAGCTCGTAGGTTAAGTCAAAGCGTTAAGTTATATGAGACAATGTCAGAATTTCTGGGAGGGTTCCCATACCTCAAACATTAGGGGTGGGAATCTTTAAACATCCTATAAAAAAATCCTATCCAATAACTACCGTTCATAAAATTATTCCAAGTGACCAGTCAAACAGGATAATAACTGCTAGGACCCAGTAATAAATATCATATCTTTGCTAACACTGGGTTGTGATTTCTAAATGAAAAACTTAACATCTAAATAAATGGGGGGGGGGGGGGGACAACAAAAACAAGAACCCCCCCAGCTATGCTTCACCAGACCCACGGCTATACATTATGATTTTTTTTTTTTTTTTTTTAACTATGCGACTATTTGTTAAAGCATAAAGTACAATGCTGTACTTTGGCTCCAGCAGGGTTCAATAATGATGCAGGGCCATAAATATTGTGCATTGAAACAATGTTGTTTTGTGATAAAAGGCATACATATGGCATTCCTTTTGTCCAGTACTTTTTGTCTTGTTAATTCAGAAGATCCAAAATAGCTGCTCTCAAGAGCACAGGGTGGAGAGGCCTGAACTGGTTACTGGCATTTGTACTTGGACTTGTCTCAGACTTGGGCATTGGTCTCGCTAAATATGGTTTTGGTACTGACTGAGAGTTTATACAAATAACTTCGGTGTTAGTCTTTTCTTTTTGCATGCACAAAGTTTGACAAGAAGTAATTCCTTCTGTTCTCATTCGTTCTCGCTTTCATTTGGTCTTGACACGGTTTTCATTGGATCTCAGCTAGTCATGGTCTTTTACTTGGTGATGGCGGTCTTCACCACAGCGTAGTTTACATTTCACCAACCAAATGGTCGAGTGTTCTGGACAACAATAAAATTCATTTTTAATGATGACCTTCTTGCCACCGTGTTTGAACCACTGTATTTGGAGATCCATACATCAACGCAATATCAACGTTTTAAAGACAGAATCAAGATGCACCAAAGATTTGATTTCTTTCTCACTTAAACTCGAACTACAGAGAACCGTTACCGCAAGAACCACCACTTACACATACACATACTGTAGGTTTATGATTAGTGTCTGTAGTCCATCTATTCTATGCACAATTTCAAATCGTCAGTGAAGACACCACCTTTGAGCAGATGTTATCTGGTGCTGGATCGTTATTAGTTCAAATATGGCACGAAGATAATTTGCAATATTTCCTGGTTCATGAATGAAATTTGGATTAAAGGAGGAAAAAAAAAATTGCGGCTCTGTTGGAGCTGTGGGGGCATTTATTTATTTTCCTGGAATGTGTTGCATCCGCTTGTTCTCCCCCGGCAAATCAATCCAAAAGTATGTTTCAGGCCCTCCAATGTTTTTTGACTGCAGAAATGAACGCAGAAACAAACAAAATACACAACATTCCAAGGAGCTTGCATTTTTTCCAAATTAACGCAGAGTTTTCCACAAAATTTCACCAGTTATAACATGTCATGAATTGCAGAACAGATACCAAGATGTTCTGCCGTCTTGTAGTGGCCAAACACCTTACTAACACATTATATGTTGGTTTTTTCCCTCTTTAATTTCTCACCTGCATATACATTTACAGCAGCCTGCACTATTTCTTCCTACATAGTAATGCGGTTACACATTCCACTCTCTCTCTAAATAAAATCTACAACCAGAGGTCATTTAAGGTCTTGGCAAACCCCCCCCCCCCGCCAAAGACATTTTAATCCATGACGAACCCAGACCACATTTTATTGTAACGATCCTTCTCATCATCTCAACCATCTCCTACCTCTTCTTCTTATTCCTTCTGTGACGCCTTAGACATTCCCTGAACGGCGACATCTCCAGCTTTGCGGCCACGCTCTCTCCTTTGGAACACTCAATGTGCCAGACAGCTCTCCGTAAGACGTGGCTGGAGATCCAGTGCCTCAGCCTTTTAGAGTTGATACCCATTATGGGACAGATCGACTCCTTCCTTAGTTCCACAGGTCAGATCCCCTACTGAGAGACTCCCAGCTAAACGTTAACTGCTTGAAACAGGAGACGTCAAGCTACGACGTGTGCTGTTGACGCCGAGTGTCGGGTAACTTCAGGTAACGTTAAGCTTGGCTTAAGTAGTAAGGGTAGTACAGGAAGAGCGTGTGTACTTCAATCCACACCTGCTGCCGCCTGTCAGGTTTGATCACCGTCCAGCGCTCTTATAGATTATAACTATTTGTTATAACTAGGAAGGCTCTTGAGATCATTTACATTACATTTATATTTATTCGTTTAGCGGACGCTTTTATCCAAAGCGACTTACAAATGAGGAAATACAAGCAAAGCGATATATCAAGCAGAGAACAATACAAGTAGTGCTACCATACAAGATCCATTAATTGAGTTCCAAAAAAAGCAAAGTGCACAGAGTAGAGGTGTAAGTGCAATTTTTTAATTAATTAATTATTTTTATGTGTTGGTTAAGTGTTCACGGAAGAGGTGGGTCTTTAGTTGTTTTTTGAAGATGGTGAGAGATTCTGCGGTCCGGATTGAGGTTGGAAGTTCATTCCACCACTGAGGAACAGTTAGTTTGAATGTTCTTGAAAGGGACCTTGAGCCACACTGAGTAGGTACTACTACGTGTCAGTCGCTAATCGATCGCAGATTGCGTGAGGGAACGTAAGCCTTCAGGAGAGAGTTGATGTAGGAGGGTGCTGTTCCAGACAAGGTCTTGTAGGTGAGCATCAAGGCTTTGAATTTGATGCGGGCAGCTACAGGAAGCCAGTGGAGGGAAATGAAGAGGGGTGTGACATTGGTTCTCTTGGGCTGGTTGAAGACGAGGCATGTTGCAGCGTTCTGAATCATTTGAAGTGGTTTGACAGAGCTGGCCGGGAGGCCCGAGAGTAGTGAGTTGCAGTAGTCCAGTTTTGAGATCACGGACAGTTTGAGGTGTAAATATTAATCAAGCCAAATCAGTGCATCAACCCAGCAGCATTGAATCAAATCTATTTAGAAACCTTCCATGCTTCGCCGTACCTCAATGAAGCGATGCCATGGAGTCCTGGTGAAGAAGGTGTAGCCTTCTACTTCCCTTTTTCGCATACATTTAAATACCAAATCACACTGTATGACATCATATTGCATTGAAATGCCGGCTGTTTTGAAAGAGGTGTTTATGTATCAGATCTATGATCACGTATCAAGACGTGCGTTGCATTATGTTCCGTACAGGCGCGCACTTTACAATTTTCAGGCAGAGTTTGGTGTTCTACACAGATATCGCATATTGTTAAAATAATTATTTCTGTAGTTTGTTGAGATCAGCCGCCTTGGAGCACGTAATATGCGAAATTCGTAATGAAATTTTTGATCTCAGAGAGAGACAGAGAGAGAGAGAGAGAGAGAGAGAGAGACAGAGAGAAAGAGCGCACTGCTATAATTCTTGTCTAAAATCCACCAGTAGGAGGACGGCACAGCCCTCACCTCATCAAACAACTTATAATATGCTGCGTGCTAAAATTAAAACTAGTAACTTGAAACCTGGGTAAAAAAACCCCGAAGAAAACAATCCCTCATCATGGAATTCCTACTCCGAAAGTAGGTGAAGTCAAGAGAAGTCAAATCAAAATGGCTGCCCACAGCGTCAACACTGAACAAAGCTGCACTTCTTTACTTTTAAATAAGTTATGCTGCATATACTACTGTTTGCTTCAGATCGCTATTCGATTGTTAAAGCTATAATGCTGACTATACAGTTTTTGAGGATGTAAATACACATCACTCATCACAGTCAGCTAGCTAGCTTCTTACTAACAAAATACGAACATCGAGGTGTCCATGTTTTTCCTCCACAATATGTAGCTCGGAGATGACTTCCAAGTTAAGTCGAAAGCAGCATTATTTATTCATTCAAGTCCTCGTAATGCTCTAACCGTTTCTTTTTGTAGATGTGTGGGAGAAGAAGACTTAAAGTCTTTAAGAAAAGCCCTATAAAAGTAACATGATGTCATGTTAAACTTTGTCATCCCCTAAACCTGACTAAAAACAGGATTCTCCTGTAAGCCTCAAAGTCCCGTCTCCTGTAATAACCCACACTGGGGCATTATGTCACCATCAGAACTGTAATTATGAGCTTCCGACCTGGAACAAACATCCCACATCATAACCGCTTGATGAAAATTCGTATGAGGGAAAAATAACCAAAAAAAAACCTATCCAAGCTCGGTTTCTAAGCTCGAGTCAGGACACACGGCAAGATCGTGAGATTGTATTAAGAGTTTGCCAACGTTATAAGGTGTTTTTTATTTGGCAGCTGCAAACATGAGGAAAGACTGAGAGAAGACAGTACTATGAATTTTTGACTATAAATTGCCATGAAGTTCTGTTTTACTGCTGATTTAACATTGACATTGTGAGAAATCATGTTGCAATATACTGATATACTGAAATATTGATGTTGATTTTTAAAATAAATATGTTTAGAAAAATGAGTGGAAGCAGCTGATTTGATGTTAAAATGCTTATTTTGTAGACATTACATAAAGTATCATGCAGTTGGTTTTAAAAAAAAAAACCAACAAAAAAAAACAAAAAAAAAGGCACCACGAGTGTATTACTGGGAAACCTATACATCATGATACACACGTGTCATAGAAATTTCTGGAGAATCTGGAGAAAGGTAAAGCACATTATTACCATTTTATTTCTAATAGCACTGTACAATAATGGCTAAACTGATATTCATATTTATTTTTAGTAAATACAATTCCATCCATTTTCTGTACCGCTTTACACAGGGTCGTGGGGGAACCTGGAGCCTATCCCAGGGAACTCGGGGCACAAGGCGGGGGACACCCTGGACGAGGTGCCAATGGGTAAATTCAATTATTTATTATAATTTCTCAGCCAATTTAAGAGCAGAATCAGTTTTATCAGCAACATGGATATTTATCCAACCATTTAATGGTACACCATCCCCTGCAAATTAACTCCAAATGCCGTAAGCCGGAGGGGTTTCGTTTTATCCCTGGCCGCAGTGAAGCAGCGCTGATGACCGTGTCATGGAGAAGACGACTTCATCGGGGCACTAGCCAGCTATCTGAGGCCAAGCTGAGCAAATCCACTTGACTGCGGTAATTCCAGCGCTTTGCCCAAAGTGACCTCAGTGCCGAGAGCAGAGCGACGCCCAGTTACAGAGCAGAGGAAGAAGCTCATGTTCTAGCTTCACTTTCCACATCCATAAGTATTACAAAAAATACATTTACAAATTTAATGTACATCCAGATTTGAATGTGCGAATGTGATGTGCTGTTTTAGCAACGTTCCTGTTACCACCCTGAATTTCCTTCATCTGGGACTGTTCTGTTATCATTTTTATTCTATTTTTTTTTCATATCGTAATTTATTACTGAACATGACCATTTCTTTTAATCATTTTAGTTAAAAATTTTTTTGTTCCTTTTTGCAGTTTAAAACAATGCATTTTCATAGACGCTAAATAAAAGAAGTATCAAACGTGATACTTTTCAATGCAATACTGCTGTTTTGCTGCCAGTTTGTTAGCAAGAACTACTGAACAGATCAGAAATCTAAAGGATATGAGGAAAAAAACTGTAAAAGACTATTTTTACCCCCCACAATACATAGAATTCGAGAATAATGCTATACAGTGTTAAAGTAACATAGAATGTAAAATATTTTTAATACAGTTTTTAGATTTTTGACTTTTCATTTCACTGACAGTCTTGAAGATTAATTAGTTGCTATTAATTGCTTAAAAGACAGTCAGGCCTTTTCTACACCATGAAAAAACGTATTTTCACGTCGAATTTGTAGAAAAGTATTCATTCTCTCAGGAGTTTTGTTAAGTGTATTGTTAAAGTTTATGCTGTAAAGGTTTATAGCATCCAGTCATCTGCTTTATCTTGTCCTGTGACTGTCTTTTATTGGTTTACTTAATCTATTCCTTTCTTCTTCATTATTTCGTTTGATTGGAGTTTGAATTTATTCATGACTTTACAGAAACGCTGTTTATAAATGTTCTATAGAAACAAAAAGACTTATTGAGAAGATTCAAACATGTAAGAAAAGAGATGAGATCTAGGAAGTGTTCCAAGTGATGAAACAAAGATACAAAACCAGTTGTGTCAGCGGTGAAACACGGTGACGTGAGCATCTACGGCTTCTAAAGGCTCTCGTTTTTTGCTTATCGTTGAGAGCAGGACATGAAAAGAAAAGCTTCTTAACTAACTTTTTGGGTGGCGTTGAAGTCTTCTCGGCTAAAACGTGGAAGACTGAAAAGTCCGGAAATAAGCACGAACTAAAAATCAATCATATTCTTTATGATAATATTCACTAAATTGACTGTCTCTCACAGGGAATTACAGCACCAGCAGCAACGGCAGAGACAAAAGATCCACACCATTAAAATTTAAATACAGTCATGAAATATTTAGCGGTGGAGCCCTACGAACAGATGTGGCTGGAGCAGCTCTAATTCTCTCAAAACAGAAATGGACTGCATTTCCAACCCTGGGTGTGTGCATCTAGTCGAAACCTGACTGCTGAGTTTTTAATACGTTTAGAAGTAGTGTGCATTTTGTTCTTATTCATGTGGTGACCTTTTCTTTGAGGAGATGTTTATTCAACAGTTTTAGGAGTCTCCTGTGTTAGCACTTTGTAACTGTCAGAATTAAAGCTGTACGTTTTCCATCACCAGACAGAGAAGTTTTTGTTGGTTTGTTAATTTTTTTACGTTTCAAGGTTTATCTGTAACATGACAATTTTTAAAAAATCTTATTAACTTCAAGAACGTTAAAGAGAGAGAGATTGGTGAAGGAACGATTGTTTAAAGGTGTTACTACCTACGTGATAAAAGGAACCAACTTGTTTCATGAAGGTTCCAAACCATTTACTGTAACTATAAATGGATAAGAAATACACAAGGCATTCTTTAATTAATGAAAAAACACATGTATTGCTGGCAATTTGCTGTGGTGTGAGAGAAATAAAACACTTTGGGATGTTCTTTCATAAGAAAATAATACTTCAGTAATTTTGAGCCACACCCTTAAGTGTGTTTTTCTTCACTTATCACAATCGATTATTGGTACATAACTACATTCTTTCCTTAAGAGTTCTCTGGATGATTAACGTTTAGCTGTCTAAAGTGGTCCTACCATGTTGTAGTTCTACACAGAAACTTTGAGGGTTTCCTAAAGTGACTAAGTGGAGAACCTATAAGGGTGCTAGAACCTTTTCTTCTAAGAGTGTACTACAGTTGAGTATAGTTATTCAGAAACAAGCAAAAAGGCCATAAATAGATCGAAAACACACACACACACACAAAAAGGACTTGTCTCTTTTGTACATTAAAACAAATCAGGCCAGAAAACCATCAAAGCCTTTTTTCAAAATAGAAAAACAGAACAAGTTCCAAAAGAAAAGAAGAAGAAGAAGAAAAACACAGCCACATCAACCACTTCTCCCATTACAAAGACTCGCCTTCAACTATTATATCGAAATTCCTACCTGGAACGGACGTAAAACGTTTGCTCCTCATCTTTCATCCTGCTGTCCATTCAGAGACATAATAAAGACTCAAACTTTTTGAATGAGAGATAAACGAAAAGAAACAGACATCAGAAGAAAAGCGAGTCTGACCAAGCCCGAGCAACAGACTGGAACTGAGAAGAAGAAACACCATGGAAACATGAGACGAGCGTGTGTGAAAGAGAAAGAGAAACACACACACACGTCAGTGGCCAATATTTAACCCAGGAATAAATTGCTCATCTTAGTTGAAATCCAGGATTATTAAGGTTGCCATGTCTGCAATTTAACCTTGTTTTTGTTTGTTAGTTTTGGACTGTTGTTTTTTGGTGAAGTTTTTTTTTTTTTTTTTAAGAGGTTGGCGGTTGAAAGATTTGCATACATTACATTCTTTATGTCAGTGATTTGCAAACCAAGTTGGAGCTTTTTTTCATGCAAACTGTAAAGGTGTAGTGTATTATTTAAGTATGTGGGCTGTGGTTCAGGGCTGGGCAACATGACAAGGTAATATCGATATCATGATAATTTGCATCACAACGCATTTTTCTGAGATATTATCGCATTTTTTTTTAACAAAAAAACAAAAAAAAACTCTGGTCAGGTTAATTTCATGGTAAAACTCTGAAGTGATTTTCTTAAATATACCTTCAAGTATTGTGACGTTATATATATTCACAAAAATTACAATGTACTGAATTAACAAGTGATAAGGTTTTTTTTACCTATGGTAAAAACTTAGCAAACATAATATATTTATAATATTTAAATAATTATCATGATTTTTTTTTTAAATTCATTGAGGTTCGTTTTTGTCCTCGTTTTGCCATGCAAATCTAGCAACTCTGAAGCTCAGGGAAATGATGTATTCCTGACGTAGTGATGGAGTAATGAATGAATAGCACGTTGCTTTGTAATGCAGGAAAAATGGTTCCTCTGCGGTTCTTGCCAGTGGGCCAGACTAAAGGACTCTAGGGTGATACTGTATATGGAACCTTTCTTTCTTCAAAGAACTGGTCTTTCTGAAGAATCAAAAGTTAGCGGTCTGCATCGTACTTCACATTTTGACTCTTTTGAATCATTTTTTAATTTTTTTTTTTTGCTTATGGTTTCCCATTTCTATATTTGGCTTTGTAATTAAACATGACCTGGCAAGCTGTATAACTTCCTAGCTAGCATTAGCTAGTTACCTAGATAGACATCATCCCACTTTTTTCGCCGTGCCAGCTTCTATGGCTATATTCATGGTGGGAGCCAGGTTTAGTTATTTAAATTAGAGTTAAATAAGGTGTTTACGATTCATTTTTCCTATAAATTTTTTAACTAAATTTGGATTCACTTGATTAAATACTAGGGATGTGACGGTGAGGAAATTTCCCACTGGTCAATCGACATGCGACAACACCGGTATCACATCCTGATTTTAAATTACTTATGAATTCCCGTGTGTGTTTTTTTTATTTAGCAGCAATTCGGGGGCAGCAATTGCTTGAATGGTGGGTTCAGTATTATTCTTAATGAAAAACACAACAAAACAATACAATGACTAACTCGCTTAAAAAACATAGAACTTTGGAAACCAAATCTTCCGCCATCGTCTTGTCAGTCAGCTCGCCTCACTCTCGTCACATGATAAATGAAATCTGATCTGTGCTGCGACTCTGACTCATTCGGCTCATGCTGAATTGAGCAGCCGTGTTCAGTTTTGTAGCGTCCGTTCCCTAACGGAACTAAATGATTTTTATTACTATAAAAAGGCAAACGACAGTGGGGAGGGTGCCACGTGGGCAAGTGATGTAATTGGTGTGCGGCCGAAAACTGTGCAACACCGGGAACACCGACTATCACAGCAACCATATTAAAAACCTTTTCAAAAGTATCAGCTGAATAATACAGGTTCCTCAGATGTGTAGAAGTATGACAGTCCAGTAAAATATGTTTTCCCATTTTCTCTATTGTACTACAAGTCATAATGTATGATGTGATCTTTATGAAGACACGGTGCAGCAGAAACAAATCACACAATTTTCGCCTTAGCTGAAATGTACTCAAGACATTGGGTAATGTAATCAAAAATTTTTGGTGCAGGTGAACAAAACGTAAAAGGTTAATAATAAGCTAAGAAGTATTCAAAGTCTATTACAGCCAACCACTTTTCCAATAATACATACCAACACCCTGGTCTCAAACCACATCCAGTTCTTCTGGAATGTCAAGCCAACATTGTCTAGGTCTGTCCCAGACTATCCCTGCTATTTTACAAAACCTATTCCTGAATAATTAGTTCACGGAGCTTAAAGATGTTGTTTGAACCAAATATATGAAGACTACAGCTGGGTACACACTGTATAATTTTCTGAAAATGTAATTATTTGGTTGTGAGCCAATTTAGCATCATTGTGACCAACGACAAACTTCTGGAAGTGTACAAAATTGTTTTAATTAAAATCCCAGTGCGAATGCTGCGATGAAGCTTGTTAGAAAGCCACCAATAGGAAGGTGGTACAGGATGACGGACGCACAACTCATGGGATGGCTACAAATATGCCAGAGGTGATGGCAAAACATAAGAAAACCATGAAAGCGGTCAGAAAAATATCCTTACTACATTAAGCTCACTTTGAAGACATTTCTGTTTATCCAACGCCATTTTGTTCTCACGAAGATAGATGATGTAAGCGGGACATAGTTTCATTCATCACAGGTCTATCATAAAAGAATCTTCGTTGAAGAATCTGACATGGACAACCCGTTGTCATACAGTCTCTCAGAATTTGGCTTTACCGGGATCATCTCTTACAGCTTTTTAAGTATTTACGAAACAAAGGTTGGGTGAGACAGACCTACGTTAAATTTTAGTTACATTCTTGTATAAATTTTTTGGGTTTTTTTGGTAACAAGAAGCCAACTTTATACGCCAAAACATCTCTTGGCAGGTTCTATACATTTTGGATAAGGATGAAATTATGTGAATCTGATTTTTCACCAAAAATCATCCTTTAATACAATATCATGATCATACTGTAATAGTAATGAGTAATAGGGAAACTGAATATGAGCACATATTAGTCACCACACCTGATTCAGGCATGTTAGATTATGTTTTAACTGAAACTCTAAAGAACACTACATATCTGTTTTCCTTACTTTATCACTATAATGCTTATTTTCACACCAGAAATGGTGGAAATGGCCTCTCATTTGGGAGAGAGAAAAAGCAAAAATAAGCAGAATTGGGGAAAACACTGAACTGAAGTAAACTACAACATGAAGCCTGGAGA
The DNA here is from genome assembly GCF_023375685.1 of Ictalurus furcatus. Lineage (NCBI taxonomy): Eukaryota > Metazoa > Chordata > Actinopteri > Siluriformes > Ictaluridae > Ictalurus > Ictalurus furcatus. The sequence continues at coordinate 5,965,818 of NC_071269.1, forward strand.
GTTAAGCAGCGCTGGCCAGATGTGTTCTCCAAACTGTTCTGAGGAATTTACATGTACACAATATAAAACTATAAACAAATTTGTAATAAATTATCGTAAATAACGAAATTCAACTTGTGTAAAAGAGTTTAAGGCGCGCGCGAGAGGTCGGTTTGCCTCGCGTGCCGTGTATTCATTCCGACGGTTAAGATTCAAATAAAACGCACGAGATGTTTTAGTTTACCTTTAAAATGCGCGAGCGACGAGTCGGCAAACCGGTAACATGTCCTACAACTCCGAAACAAAACCCACAGCTTGTTCAAACAAGTCTTCACTTCTCCGCCATGTTTTCTCGAAAAGTTTTCTCCATACTTCGCCTTGGAGTTTAAAAAAAAAAAAAAACCTCGAGTAGACGATAGGAGCCAGAGAGTTTATTTCGGGCCACTCCCCTTCGTAGGGCGCAAAACAAAGCTAGCATTTTCCCCTCCAGCTCACAGACCTGGGGCTGTGTCCAGAACCTCCCTCCTGCACTAAATAGTGTGTTAAAATAGTACACTCACAATAGGAAGGTATCAGACTGTGGCCAAAAGGACATACCAGTTTCCTTTTGTTCTGTGATGACTGAAATGTAATGTAAATGTAATGGAGCCTACAGGAAAAGTATGTTTTTAACATAAGTTTTAAGCTTGAATGTTATATTGATCAAATCTGTCTTTTGTTTGGTGACATGTTGGAAAGTTAATGGTTATAAACCCAAACGAAGAAAAACTTCTGAGAAGAATCAACATAATTCATACCTATAATTACAGGAACATCATTTCCCAATGTAGATAATGTGCCAGATGTGATGAACAAGATGCAGCCACTGTGATCAACCAAATGTAGTCGATCAACTAAATGTAGTCATTCAGACAAATGTGATCAACCAAATGTAGTCGTTCAGACAAATGTGATCAACCAAATGTAGTCGATCAACCAAATGTGATCAACCAAATGTAGTCGTTCAGACAAATGTGATCAACTAAATGTAATCACATAATCTAACATGAATAATAAAGATTTTAAACTTGTATTGCTATTTAACAAAGAAAATTTTACATTTTTCCAGTGTCTCCTGTGTCAATACTTGTAAGTTTTCCATCACAGGAAAGTCTTCAGACATATGACAGATGAGTTTAAAAAATGTTTTTTTTTTTTCATCTTACTAACTTTAAGAGAGAGAGAGGGAAAAAAAGAGGATAGTGAGAATTCCTGTTTAACAGGAACATGTCTTATGGAGGTTCCACAACATTAAATGCAACTATAAATGGTTAAAACCTGACCAGAATTTCATTAATATTTTAAAAATAATTAATTATTTACAAATTGCTGTGTTATAAGAGGAATAAAACTGTTCAAGATGTGCTGTTATAGGAAAATAATCCACTTTGGGGTGGGAACCTGATAACGCCACTGCATCATTGATTACTGTCCGATAAGAGCATTACTTACTGAGCAGCTGATAACACAGCCAGTCAGAAGGAATGCAACGTTTTTAATGGCTTACTGAAAAGAAAATATAATTTTTTATTTTTTAAATTTATTTTTCTAAACAAACTCCACTTGGTTTTCTGTGACATTAATGCCCCACTAGAGGGCGCTGCGTGATTGACACGTGAATCTGAAATTTTAAGCGTTTACATTTTGTTCCGTTTATTTTAAAGTGTATTTTAAGCTTATTTTAATTTATTTAATCAAATGATTTAATTCATCATTTGATTATCATGCATGAAATACATTATTCTCATATACAAATAATTAAAAATTGTTTTAAAAATACAATCAGACTCAAGGGCCACATAATGAAAAGAATGGTATGTACACAGCAATTAAAGTTATTATAAAAATGTTTTATATACTTTGTTTCTCTCTTTTCTTTCTTTTTTTACACCTCAGTTGATGTGTTCATCAGGCAGTAAACATCAATAATAAATATATACCAAAACTATAAACACATGAAAGAAGACAAAGAAAGATAAAGAACGTACGATTTTGTTCATTACTCTGTATAAATATGTTTAATACATGAAAGAGTGGAGAGAATGAAGGATAAAGGTGGGCAATAACCCAGAAAATCAGTGTACAATATGCCAACAGACATTTTTTCTTAATTTAATTTTCCCCCCTAAAGACTGGATAATAAAATCGATTCTAAACAAATTATTATCACAAACAAACAGAAAAACAGATCTGTAAATATGCTCGCAATGTTATTTATGTATAACTTTAGGCATACCTCAGATTCTGAATGAAGTTGCTCACATATTGACAGGAGGATACTACATCAAATCATACCGTAGCAGATTCCATGATCAAATATTGAATAATTGCCTGCTTTCTGCCTCAGAATTTCTAAACTCACTCACTTTTAAATCAAAGAAGTGATCTTACACATTTTCAAAGGATATGTTTGGAGCATCAGGACAATGCTGCTGTGTTTTGGGGCCGCTCAGGAGAATTCCATGTGGGCCGGTAACATTTTGGGCTTATTACTGTGCGCTAAGAACACTTGTACTGTCCTGTAGTGTCCTTTAAAGAAAATGAACAACACACTCGCACTCACAAACTTTAAATGCCAAATCCTAGTCTACATTTTTAGTAACCTGTGGAGTGAATCAGCTTTGCCTTTTACTGCAAGTGCTCCGTTAAAGGGTTGATTAAAGAACGATTCAGTTTATATGCACAGAACGTACATATGTGTGCTAATTTGTGCTAGAGTGCAATAATTAAAGGTGCCATTTGTCACTTTTTAAACGTGTTTCGAAATCTAGAATTAGTCTTATAACGTCAATGATATATTAGAAAAACTGAGACGTGCAATATTACTCTACAGTAGTTCTGTCCATCTAGTTCATTTCAGGCTTCTGTTAAAAAAATTTCCAGCCCAGAAATGAACTCCACCCCCAGCCAGAAGTGAGCTGCAAAGCTCTGTGTCTTATTCTTAAATCCCAACTCAAAAAGGAAACGAAAGTTTCAACAAAGTGTTTGGGGGAAGTTGGAGTGGAAAAATTAAAGCTTGTTAATGTTTTCACTAGAATTGTGTTTTACATCAAAGGCAACAACAACAAAAAACAACATATAACTCATTTAAAAAAGGAAAAGCGCTCAAGAAAGATGCAGTGAAATCGTCAAGAGTAATAGATGGACAGAATGAAATCTTAACGTTGAGGATTGCCATGATTCTAATCACATTTCACATAAAAGCTCTCCACAGCAGTATTTTATCAACACCTGACCAGCTTAGTGATCATAAGTTGCATTAAAAAGTAAGAAGAGCTATTCACGGTTTTCAGAAATGGTCAGGCATTGTTTTTAACAAGGCAAGGTCACGTGTGTTTCTTTACTTTTGACTTCTGCTGCAGTCGCTTTGCGTCACAGCTTCACAGCTCCTGAATTAAAAGCGAGTCCCACTACAGCAAAACGATTATTTGACAACAGGAGCCTACCATCACAGTCTTGCTGCCTTGCTGTGGGCAAAAAAAAAGCAGATAAAGAGGGGAAAAAATAAACCCCAGAGTCTCTTGTGCGTTGAACATAGACACAGAATCAGAACGGCGTATCCATCTGACTGCCTTTGGCTCCGGCAATAACGACTCCGTAACTGCTCTCCTGCCAGCGCATCCACATCAGTCGCACCTCCTTCTGGACCTGAAACACACACACGGAAGACCACTCTCAGTACTCAGTAAAAATGTCAGTAAAAATTTTGTTTTATAATGCCTTTCACTGCTGTTATTGATATACTGGAAGCGCACAAATCATTCATTCATTCATATTTAGTAAGCACTTTATCTTGGTCAGGGTCACGATGGATACGCAGTCCACAGTATGCCAGGAACACTAGGAGTGAGATGAGAATACATGCTGGATGGAACACCAGATCATCACAGGACACCAGACACACCTTCTTATACTAGGGGCAATTTAGTGTAGTCAATCCACCAACTAGCATATTTTTGGTAGGATGGGAGGAAACTGGAAAACCAGAAGGAAAGCCATACGGATATGTTGAGAACATCCTATTGGCTCACAAAAATCGTATTGGCTCTGTAGGCATCCTACAGAGGAACACACGTTTGCACACCCTTAGGACAACTTAAAAGATGAAGAAATCAAATAATTAAAATCATTTCAGATTAGGACCTCCCTTTATAAATGTGATATTTTTCTTTTTCTGAACTATTTTCTAATAACTTTTCTAACCTTTTGCATTTATAACCCCAACCAATATATAACTGTTTTATATCCTTTGAGCAGGATCCATCTCTGTATCACTTCTGTAGGTCTGTATTTTGAATTGGTAAATCCTTGTGACAAAAATAGTTCTCTTTAATTTTTCATCACTGCAAGGAGTCACCTATATAAACTGAACTGATACCATTTGATTCATTTAAAACCAATGGGCAGGGGTACAGACTTTTGCACTCCAACGTACTTGTGCAGTATTGTAGTGATTTAATGGAAATGACACATCGCGCTGAGAACTACTCACCTCTTGGTTGAGGAAACAGTACAGGATTGCCACCATGAGGCCCTTAAATAAAGAAATAGGGAAAAGTAAAAGCTTGTGCACATTCATTATTAATCAAAACTTTAAAATAAAGTTGTCTTTTGACTTTGAGTTTTCTAAACGTTTCCCTATAACCTCAAATTTGCATTTGCACTACACTACAGCAACAAAAATAGTAAATGTTAAATGAAATAATCTGCTCTCCACAGCCATCTGCAAAGCTTTACCCTTTCAGCATAAACCTATTTTGGAAATGATAAAGTAGAAAATGTGCATCTATTTTGTATAATTATGCTCCTTAAGTTCCTTCCATTTATGCAATTATGTAATTACCTGAAATTACCATTGCTGGGAAATAAGTACGCTGTAAAAAGTATACCATTACTCAAGAATATGCCTTTTTATGTACACAAAAATCTCCAGGTGTGTATCTAAAAGTACAGAATAGTTGGAAAATAAATAAATGTTAAACCCTGGGAAAGCCTTTTTTAGAGATTATAATCATTGTTAATTTTTGCTTTTTTTTTTATACCACAGTGCTGTTGAGTTCTCAAATCTGATTGGTCAGAGTAATTTTCTATAATGGCACAGAATAGGACTGCTAATTCACAACATTAAATGTAACAACAACCTGACAAAAAGTACAACACGCCACTCTTGAGAGTCTTTCGGTCCAGAAACAAGACCCAAAGTGTTTTCTTTTTATTTTATTTTATTTTTTTAATTTAGCTGGAGTTGTAAATTCAGAGCCAAAGCAACTCTTGGTTAATATGATGATGATGATGAGTAATATATATATATATATATATATATATATATATATATATATTTTACACACACACACATATATACATATGATTATGAGTGACTAAAGTAATTCAGAATATGAATCTCCCGTCATGAGAGAAAGGACTGGGGCAGATGAGACTGTGTGATTTATTGATTTCGAAGTAGTAAGATGGCTGTCAGTAAACCGTTTATTTACTGAAGCTTATTGAAGATACAGCTCGACGAATATTTGATCACATGTCCCTGTTTCATACGATACACAAAGTTAGTTTTTTTCTTTTTCAACTTTGAGGTCTTGATTTACTAAGACCCAAAGTAAAGAGGTTTATGTGTGTTAAATCTGATCAGTTCTGTGAATAATGTTACATCCATGTAGTAGAGGACGGAAACAATATGCAAATGAGATTTTCGCATGTACTAATTGTTCTCAATGATAATGGTGTATTCAGATCTCGAGGAGCCTCTCGGTCAAGCTGAAACTAAAATTTACCACGAAAGTGGACAATTATACGTCAAGTATAATGGCATTAAAAAAGTGGACAAAATAATGATACGAATGCAAAATAATGCATGTTCTGTTTAAACATATGCCCTTAATGGGTTAAAGCCACTGCATGTGGCCACAGGCTGTCTTGGTTGTAGGAATTACCTGCTCATTTTGAAATATTTCTCAGAAAAGCAGAGCATTTTGCAGGTTGGAAATGGCAAAAAGATTTGCAGGTTGGGTTATTACTGCTTTCAGGGAGAATAAAATGAGGAAAGTAGCACTGTGGACTTATAACAGCGGCGCACTCTAGCAGGGCCGCGGTGCAGTTCAGACTCAGGGGGAGAAAGTGTGATATACACTCGTCCATTTTAATTAAACACCTGAACACTGAATTTACAGAGGGAACATGTCAACAAGTACATGGAGAAATAATGGAGAAAAATACTGGAGAAAAACGGCCTACTCCATGGTAACCTGCCGCTTACAGATTACTGGTCTACAAACGCTTTCTGAGAAGCTTCAGGCCAAAGTGGGAACGTTATCAGTTTTACTTTAATTAAGGAATAAAACATGACATGGTGATGTGTATGGAATGCCGTTTTAGTCCAAATTAAGTAAATTAAAAACGCCTATGGTATAAATAATAAAATAATAAGTTACCCATTTTCACAAAAACACTGTCACATTTCAGTTTGTTTTTATTTCATAATGCCCTTTTTCAATTCATAATGCCAGATTTATTTGATTCTGTTGTAATCTGTCAGTCAACACCACTGGGGCGGGGTCAGGGAAGATCACTGGCTGCTCACGCATTCCAAGCAACAGTACACAATATTATTTATTTATTGCTGCATTTACCCATTTTAATATTTATCTCATAGGCATTTTTATTTTTAAATTTTTTAAATTTTGAATAACATGTCTTTTCATATGGGTGGCTTAGTGGTTAGCACATTCTCCTCACACCGACAGGGTCGGGGGTTCGATTCTCCTGTGTGTGCGGAGTTTGCATGTTCTCCCCGTGCTGCAGGGGTTTCCTCCGGGTACTCCGGTTTCCTCCCCCAGTCCAAAGACATGCATTAAATTACAGCCGGGAGCTACTGTCAGACTTTCTGCCCAATCAGAATTGAGAATTCAACTGCACCGTGTTAAACTATACACAGATACCTGAAGCCTTTCATGACGTTAGAACAAACGCCATTTGAGCTAAACAGTATGTATTGGACCATGACTTAAGATCATGCCATGGATTATATAAAGTTTAAAAGGTGAAGTGAAACGGTTCAGCACTGAACCGCTCTCGCACTGATGATGGACAGGGGATGATGGGTACCTGAAAGGAGCCGAGGCACAGCTCTAAACAGAGACGCAGGCTGATGTTAGCGTAGTCCGGCAGGAAGTTAAACACCACGTAATGGGTCCCAAACAGGGGGATGAGGAGAAGCGTGGACTTGGTCAGGCGTCTGAGAAAGATGAGACATAGAAAAAGGCAGAATGATATCTCAATATAGCAAAGTATAAATGCTAAAGGTTCAGAAAAGGGACATGTTTGGACCTGCGTATAATTGAACCTGCGATGTGAAATTGCCTCCAATCTTGAGGAAACTGGCAGGTCTTTTTGCAGTTGTGTGCGTTGGAAAGGGCACCTTTTCAAACTGAACCTGTTGTCATCGGTGGCATTTATGCAGTTGTGTTAGTAAATGTGTTAACCCTTTAAAATCTTTGCTTATTCAGTGTTATTCGCATTTCATACCAAATTCTCAAACCCGATTGCTCAGAAGCTCCAGCTGTAATTCACAGGGACTTGTAGAGCAAACTCTCCATATAATCGAAGACTAATAATAAACAGGTTTCAAAGCATTTGTTGGTTTTTAAGCAAAGAAAACTGTTTGGATACAGTGACGTTTTTCTGTTTAGGGAACGTTCACTGTATTGAAGGAGTCTCCAGTGTCAGCGCTTTACAACAGACAGTAAGTTTTCCAGCATGGGAAATTCCCTACAATGGCATACCCTGTTAGTTTTCTTTCTGACGTAGCTTTTATTTCATAACGATATCGTATCATTGATTAAAACGCCAATGAAATTAATAAGAAAGGTATGTAGTTACGATTACAACGACGTTATCCTGTTTACGCAAGGATGATAACTTTCCAATTAGATACTGGAAAAGAATGACCCCATACTGACCTCTTTGTGCAACTACGAAGAATCTGTCGTCACTTGCGCTGATGGTGTTACGCAATCAAGCAGTTGATGTAGACTAGGAATATTGTTCTGTGAGTGGTGGCTACTGTCTGTCAGATCTCTACATGTCAATTCCTACTTTGTAATTAAATAAGACGCAAAGTACAAACTGGATGTCGTGTCGAGTTAAAGATTTACGTTAAAACGTGACAAAACAATGATTTAGGCATTGTATTCATGTACCATTACTTTTGACAAGAAATTCAAAGTTCCATTTTAAAGTCACTCTTTCTCTCTCTCGCTCTTTCTCTCACACACATACACGTACGTCTCTAAGAATTGAATACGAAAGCTCTATCTATCAACTCTATAGGTGCTCTTCAAAACAGAAAAGAGACAATGATTAGATGCCATTTCTTTAATAGGAATTTAAAAGCTTTTGTCCCAGTCATATACTGAGCAGCATTATCCCGTGCCCTCTATACAGCTGACAGGTGTTATTCTACATTATTACTCTCTATTCAAAGAAGGCACTGCTGCCTGCTACTCAAAGAGGACCTCTTCAATTTAGAACGCACAAAATACACTTGAGTGAAGAGACACACATTGTGTTTTATACTTTATACTGTACACAGAAAGATAGAAAAGCACGTCCGCAATGACGTCAAATCCATATCCAGTGGTGCGAAATGGTTGGATTTGCTATGTGGATCCATTAGAGGTAAAAGTGTTGTTCTTAAAAAAATAAATAAAAAAAACCCCACTTCAAATCCATTTGTGATAGCTTTCATATTGTTTTTCTTTCTTTTTATTTATTTATTTATTTATTAATTTGCTCACACTTGGCAAAACTTTAATAGGTACATGCTTTCTAGGGAACTCAGATGAAATGAAATTTTCCCATTTCCTTTTTAGGTTTTGATTCTGGCTTTTGGTCTGAAATCCCTGAAATCATTAAGCAAGGGTGTAATTCATTCCAAAGGCATTTGAAAACTGATCATGTTTGAAAACTAAGTTTCTTTATACAATCTCAGTTAGCTGGATCAGCTCAGACTTTTCTCTCTTGTACATGCATTTTAAACCTCTGTATACTGTTTCAATTTACTTTAACCTGGTTTTGTATATGAATTAAAACAGTTGTGTATCTAAAGTAAATGTGCAAAAATGAATATGAAAAATCAAAAATAATAAAGGAAGTTAATGTGTACTTTGACATGGGGGTGTTGTGATATATTGGTTAAAAAAAAAACTGGGAAAAAACTGAAAATGAGGAAGAATTTTTTTTAAATCAGCACAAAGCTTTTTATAGATTTAATGATTCCGTTCAAAATTGTAACGTCTTATTAGAGGAGAACGCAAGTACACAAAAAGTGGATGCAAATTCAAGAATTATTTAAAGAATCGCAATCGCAGGACCAAATTGAGAAGCCCAATAAAGCAAGCTGTGACCAAGTGTTACAATTTTGTAAAATAAATTCTCATTTCTACATTAAACTAAATGTGCCTATGTTGTACTACATTTTTTTAAATGACAAAATTAAAACATGTGAAACATAAAAAAATCTTTCCGTGATTCTCTAACAAGGTTTTCACAGTAAATCTGGCCTTTTCAATTGCCATGGATGCCTGCAATTATTTAATAATCCAATCTTATATCTAATAATCAAACTATCTAATAATCCAGTGCAGTCTTTGAACTAATTTTAAGGCATTTGGAATGATCATGAATATGAAGTAAATGTATGTGTGGAAGACATTTTCCAGTGTCGTAAATCTTAATCCTAATTCTCGAGAGGCTCCCTACCTATACTGTGCCGAGTTGTTGAACTGGATTAGACGCGGGTTCAACTTCTGCACCAGTATCCTAATGATGTTCAGGAACAACAGGAAGTTGATCTGTGCATATATATATATATATATATATATATATATATATATATATATATATATATATATATATATATAAAAAAAAAACAACAACAACACAGATCCGGTGAGTTATGTAAGGAATAAAACACTTGGGGATGTGCTGTTATAGGAAAACAATCAATGATGGGGATGGGGTGATGTAATGAAGCAGAGATACTGTTAAAAATCTGAAGGTGATTATTTTCCTCTAACTGCACATCCTGAAGTGATAGATCACAGCGACTCAACAGTGCTGTGATATGAAGTAAAATACATGGATTTTCTTTCTCTTTGTGTATACAAGTGTATGCAAGTTTACCCCTATGGATACGACAATCGGACCCTTGATGATCCACCAGTAAGGGGAATCTTCATTAATGTCCCAGCATCTGGAAAATATATTCGCCAAGCGCTGCTTATCAGGTCGGAACATTCAACATAATAATAATAATAATAGTGTAAAAATATGTTTTGTGCTGCCAATGATGAAGCAATAACCACAATGTTCTAATGGACATCAAGGATTTCAGGTCAAGTTGCCGATGCAGTTCATTCCTGACTGTGAATAAGAGCAAGATATTTACTCTGTGTCCTCAAAATACACCCGGGAGACGATCCAGAGGAGGATAAAAAACAGAGGAACTCCTGCAGACGAGAGAGAGAGAGAGAGAGAGAGAGAGAAGTGAAAATCATCACTAATCTGTAATGGAGATCATGTGGAGAGGAAATTTGGTCTACTTAATTATTCTTATTCAAACCATGTGAGAGATAAACCAAGAAAAAACAACAACTTCTTAATTAACTCAAATGTGCCACAGAGGAAGGCAACTCAGATATGACATGAGAACGACTCTTAACTAAAACATTTTCTCTGTCCGACTTTATTTGAAGCAAATCTGAGAAACAGGATGGCAGGAGTCCAGATTTTGATTGTAGGCTGAACCCCAGTGACATCATTTTGCCTTATGGCTCAATTTACTTTTCGCATTATATTATTCAGAAGGAACAGATAATGTGTTATAAAAGGGATACAAATACAGATAGGAATAGGAGGCACATCTGGCTGAGTCGTGCACCGGGACCTCATAGGACGCAAGTCAGACAAACGGGAGGTTTTAATTTCGTGCAGGTGCAAGCGAGCGTTCAGATGTGTGACAAACAAACGCAGTCTTCGTTAATTTTGCAGCACTGGTAGATTTACCATTTACAGCATTAATTCGTCCTAAGTAACTGCCTGGTCAGGGTTTAAATTAGGCTATTCGTGTTTATATTTTGGGTAAAAGAACCAATGAAATTCATTAAAAAATATTGTGGGCAGATACAAACCCAAACTGTGCAATGCTGGCATTTCTACTTTGTGTTTTTCTTCCCAGTGTTTTTGGCTGCATAGCGGTAGGGTTCATATTTAATTACCAAAAACTTCAGGATTAATCCGAATACAAATATGGATATTTGCAGCACTAAACAGACACAGATATGGGCAACTAAACAAATATCTGTGAGATAGTTGCTATTAATGGTATAAATATGGTTATTTTGAGTTGAGTATGCATGTCGGATGATTGCATATGAAAGTGGGATACAATTGGTTTTAAAAAAATGAACGCGTTCACACACAGAGACACGTGGAACTTCAATTTTGTATCATGAAAGTATATTGAAGAGTAACCAGGAATAAAGGTTTTGTTCACACAGCAAAGCAAATCTGAATTATTTCTTAAAATACATGACCTAATTCAATTTATTCGACCAAAGTCGGATTTGCTTGCATGTACACACTACACTGGTGGTTATAGTAACAGCTATACAGTCTTTACTTCAAACACTCTAATACATATTGTCATGGGCATTTATAACTATCAGTGCAATAAGTAAGGCGTTTAGACCCCAAACCACGTAAGAAAGTTTTTAAGGATTTCACTTAGGGTCCCCAAAACTTCAGAAACAGCCTAGCATATTGTACATGGTTCTCTCATTGCAGGACCTTCCTTCATGTTGGTTTTCATCTTTATTGTTGTACTTTTTTTGCAAATTCCTTCCATCAAGAAGTGCTATATATCAAATGATGGAAAGAAAAAAAAAACCCCACATGAACTCCTAAATTGGTGAAATTGAGTAACAGAAGAGTCTGGAAATTTGATTGTAATTAGACTTATGGATGTGGCTGGAACGAAATTGGAAAAAGTCTGTTTTCATTTCAGTGTGTGACACTTCATGACGCCACCATGAGGAAAATTACCAAGAAGGCAGGTCTTACAAGGAGACAGCCAGGGCCTGGTACGACAAATAATGGAATAAAAACCCCAGCATTAAACCCTAAACTGGTCAAACTGAGTCACGTAAGAGTCTGGAAATCTGATTGTAATTAGACTTACAAATGTGGTAAAAGTTGTTTCATGTAGGGGTTTTTCATCACTTGGTGTGTGGTACTTCATGATGGCAGAAATTTGCAACAAAAACAACACAATCGATAAGTACCACCATGAAGTCAGATCCTGCAATGATAGATCCTGGGCCTGGTACAACGAATGATAAAAAAACCCTGCATGAATATCTGCATCATGTGTTTTTCACCGATCAGACCACAGAGAAGAATGTGAGTCGGACAGAAAGAAACAAATGACAAGCACTTGAGTGTTAAACTAGTTTATTGATTAGACGGTCACTTGACGGTGGGTCCATTGTACTGATTGGCGTCTGTTTTGTAGTAGGGTTCCTTTACTTATCATGCGGTGTTATCATTATACTGATTTGGTGTGCTGCTTTCTCTCCATTTCACGGCGTGATCTTCACCAAATTAAACCATCCTTTACCGTTTCTTGCCAAGGATGAGAGAGAACTCAGAAAGGTACTGGAGTGTTGCTGATAGTGTCACAGGTGATATGACACTTTAGCTATGTCATGACACGCTCAATCATCCGGCTTTTCCAAAGGAGCATCTGTTTCCTTGTGAAGTCTACGTTTCCCTTGTTTCAATGCCCAGTCAAAGCAAATCCATAATTATATACTTAATATGCATGCGATTGCAATTTTAGGAATCTATACTCTGTAGATTCAGAAATCTGTCAACTAGGAATCGTAATTTAATGTCTTATCAATGCTCACGTTCTGGTTATTAACGAGAAATGGATCAGTGGTTATCCTGCCAAAGTGCGCGATTGGCCTACGACAAGGTTTTGACTGAAACATCACACTATTGTAAATGCAATGATGAAATCACAAATACACAATCTGAACAGAAATAATCTTCATATTACAGCTATGGAGCCGAAAGAACGTCTTCACAACGTTACGATCTTAAATCGCAATTTTCAAGCTAGACTTAGGAATCACTGGTTACCTATGTAATTATTAATCTATTATCTATATGATATAATACCTGGTTATCTATGCAATTATTTATATAATTATTATGAAATATCTCACTGAGACAAGGGGGAGGGGGGCGTGGCCTGGTGGACAGCTCAGGAGAGATGTGGGGGCACACATTCCATAGTGTGCTGTGTAAACCTATAAGGTGAAACCTAAAATACGACATTGTCCAAAAGTTGTAGCTGTTGTGAGATTCATTCAATTTCAATTCAATTCGATTTGTGTAGCGATTTCCTAACAATGTAAAGCAGCTTTACAGAAACATATAAACACAGGATACAGATTTTAAGTGTGTGAATTTATCCCTATTGACTGAGCTGGTGGTGAGGAAAAACTCCCTGAGATGATATGAGGAAGAAACCAATTCATACAGGTGATTTTAGCCTGACGTTATGAATCCCATAATTATTTTTGACATCTATTTGTATCTCCATCATCCGTTTTCAGTGCGAATAATTAGAAGAAAAGATGACGAAGGCACAAATCCATTGAATAAACGTAGTGGTGTTGGTCCAAGCCTAAAACACGTATATAGTCATGCTATACTGAGTCCGGAACAACTGCCTGCTAGGCATGGACCACGTGCTATTAGAAAAGCAGCAGCGGCGTTAAGCCCCCTCACCCCAGCCCAGCAGAGAGAAGCCCCAAAGGCAGCGGCGACTGCGAACAGACAGCAGCAGAGAGTTGAGATACCCCGCCTCCACCAGCAGCCAGGAGAAATTACTCATCACACAGTAATGACAGAACACGATAGACGCCTTACAGGCTGCCTGCATGAAAAAGATAAGAGGGAATTAAGAAAAGAGACAAACTTATTAATAAAGGGAAACTGCTAAAGAGAATAAAGTCGTGCTGTAGTTGAGAAAAGGAAGTGAAGTGTTAGACATGGAGCTGAGGGAAATGTTATGCAAATGAAACGAAGTGCTGCTGATACTACATCTCGGCTGGGTAACGCAAGTACGCATGCCTTTTATAGGAAAATAATCAACGACAAGCTGATATAGCCCCTGCCAAAGTCGATTATTTCCATATTAGCAAGCAAAAACAAGATCTCATTAGAGAAAGAACTTTGATTTTGTTCGAATTCATACAAATTAAGTAGTACGGAAAGGTAAGGCCCCTGCACTTTAATCTAAACCTTAAATTTGTAAAACTTTGTATACAAATTAAGACGGCAAGTATGATCTTTGTGAACTTTCAAGCGTTAAACGTAACGTTCCGTATCGTCAGTGCAATGCCGACCAAAACCCAATGCACAAACAAACAGTGTCCACTGTGATGCTGGACAATACGCATCACTGCGACGCAGCCGTGCCACGCTGGAATGCAATCGCGGTCTAATCGTAGCCTTAAGCTGTACTCGGGGGCAATTCAGGCCTATTCGTCTGAATCTTGAATGCAAACACACCTTAAGGACTGACAGAACACAAAGCCCTACCTTTCAGGGATCATTTATTTGATTACAAAATAAAAAAATATCTATTAGAACAATATCTGTATCTATTTATTTATCCATCCATCCATCCATCTTCTACTGCTTACTCCTTTTCAGGGTCACGGGGAACCTGGAGCGTATCCCAGGGAGCATCGGGCACAAGGTGGGGTACATCCTGGACAGGGTGCCAGTCCGTCGCAGGGCACAATCACATACACACTCACACACCCATTCATACACTACGGACACTTTAGACATGCCAATAAGCCTATCATGCATGTCTTTGGACTGGGGAGGAAACCGGAGTACCCGGAGTAAACCCCCGCAGCACGGGGAGAACATGCAAACCTATTTATTTATGAGAAAGATAAAATGTACAACAGAGAGGAGCATGGTAACCTCTTCATGATGCTGAGTCTGTGGACAAAGTGTGTGTGTGTGTGTGTGTGTGTGTATGTTCTCTCTATACACTTACAGTAGACAGAGAACAGTGGTCAGTATCTTCACTGCCAAAGAGTATAGCATCCTTAATAAAAACAGACGCTGCTTTGATGATGAAGCTGATGAACAGCTGGACGTGGATGTAGTTTCTTGCACAGTGCAGCCTCCTGCATACATACATTTACACAGTGTAACACTGAAAGACTTCAGTTAAGTACATGCATGTACTATAAAGCTACTGGGGTTGTGCTGTTATAGGAAAAGAATCAACAAGAAATTTACTGTTTCCTATAAGTGGTTTATTCCTTATATAAGTTCTGACCAATCATAATGAAGAATTTAACAGCTCTGTGGTATAAACTGAAATAACCTTGTCTACCTGAGACATAATAGACACGAGAGATAATCGGCACAGAAAGCTGTCCGCTGTCTCCGCCAGCAAAAGGCCACAGTCTGTTTTGTCTGCACCAGGTAAATTGCAATCACCTACCATAATGGCTCTCTGTATCTCAGCGGTGGTTCCTCAGCATTGTCGTAATTAATTTACTCTTTTCAGACCGCTGTGTGTTATTTTATTTAGCGTCTGCGGAGGCCTGAACCCAAACGACAACGTGCTGAATTAATGTTGACGCTTTTCTTCACAATCAAAGCGGATTAGATGTGCTTTTAGCACCAAGCTCACAGAAACAGATAAAAGGTTTTGTGACATGAGGGAGAAAAAAAAAAAACCTTAGAGGATCAGAGTTTGGGCCGAACATTAGCATTACCAAGATTGCTGGGGGGGGGAGAAAGAAAGAAAGAAAGAAAGACCGGAGTACCTGAAGATCAGCAGGATTACCACCGCAATGGACAGGGAGATCAGAGAGGCTCCGTATCCGATGGAGTAGATCAGTCTCACCGTGGTGAAGTATGAATCCTGATATACACACAACTAGCAATTACATATCGTCATACATGCTAATCTGAGTGAAGGAGGTAACATGTGAGTGACATGCCTGCATAGCAATGATAGAGAAATGACACTAGTTTGTTAGTAATGCGTCAGGACTGCGTCTGGACTTCAGAGCATTGGACAGTGGAGAATGTCAGGTTTAATGTGAGGGTGCAGACAAGGGGAAAAGTTTGCAGTCTCCATATTTTCTGGGTGACAAAGTAAATGTGGTTCTATTTTACTTCTGTTTGTAGTAACACTTTGGGCACACTGGGCAAGACATTGCAGGTACAAATGACAATTTTCTCAATATTTAATGTATAGCATGCCTTCTTTTACACTATAGTAATTTTTTTTTTTTTTTTTAATTCAAAACTCAAAAACACAAATATGTATATAGTTCCCTTCGTTGCGGTCAGTGTGGGTGAGGGTGGTTGTGGTGGTGAGGGTGGTTGTGGTGGTGGGGGGGTTTGTACGTGAGAGATCACGTCCTCAGTAGACCTTTTGGGGCGGTAGGTGAACCGGAGTGGGTCGATGGGGTCAGGGATGGAGGAGCAGATGTAATTTTTGATAAGCCTCTCAAAAACCTTCATGTTAAGCGATGTTAAGACTACAGGATGACAGTCATTTAGGCAAGAGGGCTTATTGTTCTTTGGCACACGGAATGAGAACAGATTATTTAAAGACAAACCGGACCGACATCGAATTTACACTTTACCATCAAATATTTCTATGCTTATAAGGACATCCTTTGCAAATGAAGACTTATTATGACATTGACCCTGACAAACAGGAATGGTTTGATCTGTTACTCATTTAAAGCATGAGACAAAACATAATTAAATGATCAAGTTAGTCTCAAAGCGCAATTCTGAATGAACAAACCCAGCCATCTGTTCGAGAGCTCATTATGTGGCATTTCACTCAAGTAGAAACACTCAAACCGCTGATACTGATGATCTCACACATACAACGACCTACTGAGAAAGGTCATGCATGAGATGCATTTAATGACCGTGATGAAATATTTCTTATTTATGTATGGTTCTGTTTATATTCAATGACCCCATCATACCATGATCAAACTATAAAATTAGACTGATAATCCCATCAGAGCAATTGTACAACAACGTGGAAGTAAAACAGATTTTCTATCCTGTACAGCTTTAATATTATCTTGCTTGTAAATGCAGTATGTATTTCGGTAAACGCTGCACTGACCTCTGGGATGTCGTCCTCGATGCTGCAGGCCTCATGGTAGGGAGGAAACGAGTCCGACCAGCCCAAACTGGTGCAGTTACGGCTCACTGTACCTACAGGACAATGAGTCAAATATTAAAGAGTCCTCTAACAGATGGCCGTGATGCACGATGGAAATAAATAAGGAATAAAACATGAATAAAACAAGGGCGTGCTACAGGCTTCTATAGGAAAATAATCAACGGCGACATAGTGTGATGTTCCTGCGAAGTCTTTTCCTCGTCTTATACAACAGCAATTTGCAATTTTTTTATTTATTAAAGAATGACACATCCACATTACTAGTGATCACTTTTGTAATAACAGCTATTATTCTCTTGTGAAGTTAACAGGAAGAAAAAAAACGCAGCTTGGTGCTGAACATGTTCTGTGGAAAATGTAAAGTTACAGCTGTACCTCTGACTGTTACAGAGCGATGACACTGGAGACTCCTTTCGGAAAGCTTCAGCATATCAACGATGATATTTTTCTTTGTTAAAGCACAAGATGTTATTATTAGGTTTAGATTACATGGTGCGTCTGCCACAAAAGTCACCGTGAATGGGTTGTTACTATAGAAACCATATTGTATTAGACCAAGCTCTTTGATGTACAGCTGTCACTACTGCTGTTTTAGAAAATTAATCAACACTTTCTGACCAATCAGAGTCAAAAATTGAACAGAGCTATGGTCTAAGGGACCAAAACCTATATAATAATTATGAATTAAGCAAACTGTAACTCAACAAAAGCCTGTTACAGCTATGTTAAAAATAGATAATCTTAGGACATTATGTTCGGTCCTAAATGGTAACATGTAGCATATACTAGACCATAAACTATAGAAATATATACATTTTTATTTATTTAATATTATTATATCCTTGTTTTATTTCAAAAGAAATGGCATCCCATAATTCATAATCCCATCACAAGTGCTATACAAATAGCGCACAAAAATCATTCCCTGCATATTGTAGCATTCAAATAATGTAATATTTATTTACCTATCATAGTATTTGTGTTTAAACCCAGACCCAGAAAGTTCGAACCGCTCCACTCTTCACTCAGCACCAAGCTTATTAAAACACAGGCCCCCTTGGAGCTCACCCAACCTGGCAGGCAGGTAATCTTGTTTAGAGTGGAGACGTACTCGTGATTTGTTTCTCCAAGGGTTAGGTTTCTGGTTACACACCATGAAAATCAACTGCTTGAAATAATGGCGTTTGTTTTAAAAATTATTTTACGGTGGGATGTTAAATAAGGACATTATTATTATTTACATGTAATGAACGACTTTTCCTGTAGAATGATCATTCACTAATGGTGAAACAAATGGGGGAAAGAGACAGAGAGAGAGATATTTTTGCTACTTTATTCTCCTCCAGCTTCTGTGATTATTCTGAATTTTGAAATACCTGCTGGGCTTATTTAATTGCGTCTGCAACTCGTCTTCATTGGGGAATGGAGTGGTTGAATGAGAACGTTGCTGATTAGCTGATTACAGGTGCACTTTATGTGATTAACAGGTTCTCATCTCAGATTAGGTAGACCATTGATATATGGTGACTGACTTCATTGTTAGTGCCATTAGGACACACACCAAAGGCATAGCTGAGGGGTTTGAACCCCGCTGAAATATGCTAATTCATGGATGGATAACATAGTACACATAAAGCATAGCTGATTATATACACTGTATGGCTCACATACCATATGGGTGTCATGCCCAGGTGTCCACATACTTTTGGCCATACACTGTAGTATACGCCACATAATTGTGCCTAGTTATATAATGACATTTGTAAAATGTCAACAAAATAATCATTATGATTCCTCAATATGTAACAGCCCCAGATGTCAAATGAATGACTGAATGAATCGCATTTAAATGGCTACCAGCTGCTATGGTGAGGAAAAGGATTAACTAATCAGAATGTGTTTGGAAGCTACTAGCCAGCTAGCTCCAGTCTGAGCATGAGGATATCAAGGTGACAGCTGATAAAGGTGTATTTCAGAAACAGGAAAAGTAGTGTATATCTGGCTATATAATATAAAATATCATTTTCGCTCACTAGCATGTTATTTGAATCATTATCAGTGGAGCTGTCATAACAGTATTTCATTTCCTATTTTTATTAACGTTATTAATATGACAAGAGGATATGATGGCAGCCTACACTGTGCCTTAAATAATTAAATGAATATTCTGAATGCCATAACCACATGTACTGCTGCCTAGCATTCACTCAAAGTGCATGAATGTGAAACATTTCCTGCTTTACTTCAGCTGTAGCCAGAGGATTAATTTAGTTAATTTAATTGCCCTTTGTTTTGAGGAAAGAATTTTGCTACTTTAACCACACCTGAGGATGACTTATACAACGCTTCAGGATGGCTGCTATGACAGTTTTTTTTTAGCTCAATAACCCCCTTATGTCCACATTTATACATAACAGTCTGTCATACATACTTGATTAGTTGTTAAACACTAAACAACTGGGATAATTTTATGATTGCTGTTTGCTGTTCTTACATGATAGCAATGTTAGCTTCACAGTTCCAATGCACAAATAGAGAAGTATACTTGTATCTCCATTTGGGTTAAGGGAAAACTTATGAATGTAATATTTTTGCTTAAATATCATTTTAATTCATGACAATGTGTTTGTTATTTGGTTTAAAAAAATTTTTTACACCAATTATTTATTTTAGCTTGCTTTATTTTAGCCAGCTAGCTACAGGAAGCCTGGTTAGCTTGTCACTGATCGGGGGTTGTTATTGGATAAAAGATTGCTGGTTGCTAGGCAGATTTACTGTTTGCTACAGCTGTATATTATTGATTGGTTTGTCACTAGTGGGTGTGGTTTACGTGTTGATTAGCATGTGCTGTGAAGGGGATAAACAAGAGTTTATAGGTTGGTTATATAAAGTAATAATTTCTGTATTTTCTTGTTTTTAAAGTTGCTTCATTCAGAAAAGGGGGAGGAGTATGATGCAATTAAAAAAACAGCACGTAAATAAGGGTTCATAGAGAGAATAAAAAAATGACAGCAAAGTTTTTCTCTTGTAATCGCTAAAAAATGTTTTTTTTAAAAGTATAAGAAACCTTACTAATGTATTAGCCAAAATACTGTGAAACAGAATGTCTGTTGGCTTTATGAGGACGAAAAAGCAAGGACCAGAAAAAAGTAAGAAATGACAATGAAATCCTTTTTTTCATCCCGTTCTGATGGGAGCTATAGCCTGTTGTTTGGGCCATCTGTGTGTGTGTGTGCCTAGCTTTGAGGTGAATGAAACAGGTCTTTTTGGTGTTCATATCTTGTGTTCTTATTTTCTCATAACATGCCCAGACGTATCTGTGTGATCTTGAGTGGACATGGCTATAGAGGGATAGGATTCGGCCATGTTGTTTCATTTAAAAAAAAAGAAAAAATAAATCTTTGCCAGTACGCTTCACAATGAGGTCTGAAATATCCCAGTGTAAATTGTCACATTTTTTATGTTCACAATACTTAAAAGAACCCAAATGTGCAGAGGGTATGAATCTGTGGTTGCAAAAATAGTTATTAAGCAGAACGAAGGTGGTGTGTGAAGCGTTTTAGTCTTTGTTAGTCGCTTTGAAGCAAAATAGAAATGAAGAAGAAGAACGATAAGACTGGTAATTTTCTGACTGTGTAATAATGTGTAGTGATTGGTGATCTGGTTGTGAGTGGCTTGTAGTGGTTGATGGCTTGATTGTGTGTGGTGTATAATAATTGGTGATCTGGTTGTGCATGGTGTGCAGTGATTGGTGATGTGCATGGTGTGTAATAACTGGTGATCTGGTTGTGCATGGTGTGTAATGACTGGTGATCTGGCTGTGCATGGTGTGCAGTGATTGGTGATCTGGTTGTGCATGGTGTGCAGTGATTGGTGATCTGGTTGTGCATGGTGTGCAGTGATTGGTGATCCGATTGTGCATGGTGTGTAATGATTGGTGATCCGGTTGTGTGTAGTGTGTAGTGACTGGTGATCTGGTTGTGAGTGGTGTGTAGAGTGTGTATAGTGAGTGTGTTGTACCTGTGTGGTTGCTAAAGAGAGAGAAAACAGCAGGACAGGGGGCCTGGACAATTTCGCCAACTGCTGCTCTAGGCCAACACACCACAGAGTCCCATGCTGGGAGGCAGCCTACACACACAAACACACACACACACACACACACACACACACAATTTGTACAACTGCCCAATTTCAGCGCAAATTAGCTGTTTTGAAGCAGTTTCCTCAAAAAAACACAAAGTGCTAGAATGCTTTAGCTTTCTGAGTTAATAATCAATATGATCAACAGACAAAGTGAATGCACTGGTTGCTGACTGGTTGGATGTTGGTGGCCACATCATTTTTTTTTGTCAGAGGCGCCACAGAGACCACAGTTTCACCTCTAAGTGGATTATATTTTATTGCCATGTCAACTGCTAGACCCTCACGATATATTACAAAGTGTTCTGATGTTTCAAAAAAAAAGGAAATTGCTTGAAAATGCGTGCTGTCTCGCGGTCTTTAGAAAAGTGTCTGCCAAATGAATAAACATGAATGTAAATCTAGAACTCTACACATTTTAAAAGTCTGACCCGTCTGCCCTGAAGTGCTGAGGTTTTCATGTTCAGCGATTCCTCTCAGACAGAGCTGCTCTTCTCGTTCCAACTGGAATATATACTCACACTCCGGGTGCAAACTTGCCCAAACCTACAGAGAGGAAGAAAAAGGAGATAAAGACGGGAGAGATAGAGCAAACTTGAAATGAACATAACGATAAGAAGAAACTGAATAATTGAATAAATATGAATTACATTCACAGACATTTTCCTTGGAAGCTGCATCTGAGCTACGTTCTTCCTCTCTGATAAAAATAATGATATCTGGCCCTTTCAAAAAAAGAAAAAGAAAAAAAGAGCCAGGGATCCCATCAACCAGGGAAAATAAACTGTGAGGTCAGGTGCATGAAAAGGAGAGTGAGACGGATTTAATAGACTGACTTATTGTGAGAGCAGAAATAGGACGACGGCCTACGTTAATAAAGCTGTCACAGGAAGGTAGTAGGAGGCTCTCCATATTTGCTGATGGTCACTTGCCAAAAATAGCATGCTGATGCAGTAAAAGCTGGTATATTTAGAAATCAGACTTCATTTTTGTTTGCAGTGGACAGCAGGAAATGGGGCAAACTGAATATAATACGCTTTCTGCTCGAACGTATTTTATGCATCAGGTGGTATTGCTTCTCTCCGTTCTGTCCCAAACGAATCACTGCAATACGAGTGCTACATCAAATGTTTTTCTTCCCTGCTAAGCCTACCAATTAGCTGAATCAAGATTACATTTGAAGTGTTTATTTCCTTAAAATGGTAATTGAGTGCACATGCAGCCCAGTACAACTAAAGACTGTCATGACTTACATTATCCCATACAAAGGATTTGTTATTGCGTTAAACATCGACTTTTAGGCTCAACCATTTTTGTGAAGTTTTCAGTGAGTCCATATTAATTTTAGAAGGTGTCTCCAGTGCCAGCAATTTTGCAATAGCTGTATGTTTTCCCGATACAGTCTTTAGGACAGAGGAGTTTGAGTTTATCTGCTTTCTTGATAGCATGAAAAGTTGCGTCCATTTTCTTTTTTGTCTTAACTTCAAGAGAGAGAGAAAGGTGAAGGAATGCTTCACGTAATCTAAGGCTAATAATAAAGAAATAAAAAGAAAACATTATTTAATGTCGTTTGTTTCACTGATATGGTTAAGCATTTGGTAAGGAAAGAAGGCGTCTCCAGTGTCAGTATGGAGATAGCTGCTACAGCATAAGTGATAACAGGAGCTAACTTGTTCACACTGATGTTCCACAACATTAAACATAACTGTGAGTGGATAAAATGCATAATATGTCATTCATCAGAAAAAATGAACCCTCTACTGCATGACTTATTGCATTTACAAAAAGTTTTATGTTTTTTTATTACTTGAATTAGTTAAAAGTAATAAAATGATTATAATTTTTTAAAAATATAGTTGGTAAATTGATGCCGTATGTGCAATGGTGGAAAGTATCATATAATCAACAATAACACAAAATGTATGAGATTACAATTCCAATTAAGCATTTTCCAGACTATAAGTCGCAGATTTATTTATTTTTGCCACCTAGTAAGCATGTAAAAGTTATATCTTCTAGAAAGGATATACAGTTGTAAAAAGTATGTGGATGGATTTACTCACTCGAAACATTAGATCCAAACATATTTTGGGTATCTGAATTGCATTTCATTGCATTGCAGTGACACTGGGGGAAGCAACATTTTACAATATTTCTCAAATTTAGATAATATGTTGCGATACGTATATTAAAGGAATAAACACTTCAGAACACGCTGCTATATGAAAATAATTAGTGATGCAGTGGTGTGATCCAGACTGGCCAGATTAATTGATTATTTTCCTATAACAGCACAACCTGACACATTTTATTCATTTTACGCCACAGCAACTTCCCAACAATTTTTTTTAACCCTTTACTGCATGGTGCCGTTCATGTCCTTTATCAATTTATCTCCGATTTTTTTGATAGGCAATAATACTTTAATAAAATAAAACTTTTATTTCCCTATGTAACTGGGAAAAGAGGGCTTTAACTTTACCAAAAAATGTCATGGCAGATGACCAGGAAGTGCTGTTTGCACTTCCTTTCTGGAATCACATAGCATGGTGAAGGTCATCCTCGGAGGGCTCTCCAATTTTTATTAATTGTTCAATATTTAGGAAAAACTACTTAAAAGAAAAAAAAAAATGAAACACTATCTGAGATAAGTTAACATTTATTTTTTGTGATTTAAACAAGTTAATCTATTTTCAGTATTTTATGAAATGATAAAATGTAATTGTTGCCATATGGCAACAACATGCGATAATGGAACTGTGATATATGCATTGAAACAGGCCTACATAGCAAAAGAGACACTACGCATCTCTAACAGTATATTTACATTTTCTCACATTCAAAGTTTCAAGAGAAAGAATTAAAAAGATATTTTATAAATCTAATATTTATTTGTGTTGCATCTGTTATGGTGGTTCATAACAGATTAGACAGGACAAGTACAAAAGTACTCAAGAGTTATACAGTTATATGGACCAAGCTCTAGAGTGAGTTTAGTGCTACATGGATCGTGGATATAATCTAGAGGTCATGTCTCCACTCTCACAAAACAGCCACTTATGGCTTATCCATTTCTCTGCTTTTCTCCTCTTTCACTTTCAACTGAACGTTGAGCACTTTGCATGAAAGACATCCAAATCGGGACGGTTTTCTCCGAGACAAACGCTATTCTTCGTGGAAATATTCATGCATTTGATGACTGTGTGATGAGATGCCCTGCGTCTCGTTCCCTCTTTTGACGTCACTGGGAGCGCTGATCACTCTGAGAGAAAACTGAAGCAACGTCGCCATATTATTTCAGTTATGAGAAAACTATTATCACCTGCCTATACTGATATTTTCGGTCCAGTAGTGCCAGTATTTCAACACTACGACCCCAAACAAAGGGAAAAAATGCCTGAAAGAGTTATTTCTCAGCATCAGAGATGGCAAGACGAGGCTCTTTTTATACAACACATCGATCCATCATTATTTCGGAGCCGCAGTTTAAATGACACCGGTGAGCTGACTAATATTGGAGTTTGTCCTGACTTACGGAGAATGTCACACAGCACCTGTGGCACCCATTATGGTAATTATTTAAAAGATGCATTTCAAAGCTCACGTGTTACATTCAAATGGGGGGGAAAAAACAATTCTAGCATGCCATTACTGAGCCTTTCCCAGTCTAAATGCGCTGATACAATGCATAAGAATGAAAAGCCAGGAGGTTATAGTTGCAGCGAGTGTTAGACTCGTGAGTAATTTGCGCTCATAGGATTGCTCTTCGAAAATCAAATCCATCCCCTCCCCCGTCCTTGTTCGGAACAACACGCATCGTTTTTTTTAGTCTTTCAATCAGTTTTGGAAATAATGAAACAGAGCAAAGCTGAGGCTAAAGGTTTACCAGGAAGCGTAACAACAATGAATCGCTCAATCAAGGCTGAATCGAGTGTGTGCTATATTTTAAGATAAAATCACAGCATGGTGACACCGGATTCTTTTGAGACTTCATAAAAAGGAACATGAATACGAATACACTCAAGAGTAGTTCGTTTAAAAAGGTCTCAAATTTATTTCTTTATTTTTTTAAACGTTGTATTTAGCGAGCTTAGATCATAACTATCCACAGGAAGAAATCCACCTAACAAAACGCAAACTAGCTTGATTTTGCACCTGCTACGGGGTCAGTGTATGTTTCAAACTATGCCACTTGGTCTAAATGTTAATATTTAATAGTTTTTGTTCAAACTAGGCTATAATAGAGTCCTGCCCGAAACTATTGGAATGACAAAGCCAATTCATTTGTTTGTGCTATGCACCAAAGACATTTGCGTTTGAGATCAAAAGATGGATATGAGACGAGAGTTTAGGATTTCTTTTGCTTTTACTGGGTGGTCTGCTACAAAAGTTCTAGGTTTTATGTTGTTTAACACATCTAGATTTAAATACCAGGATATTTCAATCTAGATATGTTAAACAACATAAAACATAGAACCTTTTGTAGCAGACCACCCAATCGTTAGGCAAGCAAAAGTATAGGAACAAATAAGTCTTGAAGTAAATGAAAGTAAATAACACGGTTATTGTTATTTAAATATGGTTGCATATCCCTTGCCTGCAATAACTGCATCAAGCCTGCGACCCACTGAGATCACTAAATTATTGGTTTCTTCTTTTGTGATACTTGTCCAGGCTTTTACTGCAGCCTCTTTCAGTTGTTGTTTGTTTCAGGGGGGTTTCTCCATTCGGTCTCCTTTTCAGGAAGTGAAATGCTGCTCAATTGGGTTAAGGTCTGGTGATTGACTTGGCCAGTCTAAAACCTTCCATGCAAGCCCAAGCCATGACACTACCTCCACCATGTTTAACTGATGAGCTTGTAGGTTTTGGATCATAAGCAGATCCTTTCTTTCTCCACACGTTGGTCTTTCCTTTACTTCGGTAGAGGTTCATGTTGGTTCCAGAACGTTTGTGGCTCATCTCTGTTTTTCCAATCTGGCTTTCTGATTCTTACTGCTGATGAGCGGTTGTGCATCTTGTTGTATGGCTTCTAAATTTCTGCTCTCGAAGTCTTTTTCGAACGGTGGATTGTGATACCTTCACGCCTGCCCTGTGGAGGTTATTAGTGGCGTCATTGATTGGTGTTTTGGGGTTTTTCTTCACAGCTCTCACAACGTTTCTGCCTTCAACTCCTGTTGTTTTCCTTGGCCGACATATTCGATGTCTGTTGCTCAGTACAACAGTGGTTTCTTTATTTTTCAGGACATTCCAAATGCATTGTATTGGCTACGTACTGTATTTGGCGAATGTACCGTATTGGCTATGCCCACTGTTTCTGCAATGCCTCTGATTGAATTTCCCTTTTTATTCAGCTTCAAAATGGCTTGCTTTTCTCCCATAGACAGCTCTCTGATCTATGGGACAAATTGGGTGGTCTGTTACAAAATGTGCTGTGTTCTATGTCGTTTAACACATCTACATATAAATACCAGGAAATAAAAGCGGAAATTCTAAACTCTCTTCTCATATTCATCTTTTGATCTCAAACCCAAATGTCTTCAGTCTACAGCAGAAAACATATGAATTGGTTTTGGTTTGCTGTTCCGATAGTTTCCGTAGGGGAATGTAGAGCTTACGTAATCAACTTTCTGTAGATTCTTCCGAGACTTTAAAAAAAAAAAGGAACACATGAATATGAGTAGTTTATATTCCACTTCCAAAAAAAAAAAAAAAAAAAAGTGCTCCTTTTACTCGACACGGTCCATTCCATTTAAGAGCCTGCACGAGAAGAGTGCAATCTGACCAGGAAATGGGAAACAGGTCTTACTCACAATCCATTTCTAAGGCAGGTTCACCCATGGAAACTAAAAACCAAACGTACGTACGTTAGGACTATGTTATGACACGACGCAGCTACAATTTGTAATTAGCATTCAATTCTGAACTCCGTAGCTCATTTCGTAAACTGCGCCTTGGAATGCATACTGTGGTTTAAAAGTTTCCATGTATATATTCAACTCAATGTTTCTAAAAATTCACATACACATCAACACAATGTTTTTCATGCAGGATGCACCAGGGGGAAAAAAAAACCAAACAAACAACAACCAAAAAACCTGTCCCTAAGAACCTCAGTCATGTTTACAGAGTGTGTGCATGTGTGTGATTCATTTCCCCTATGGATTTTGGCATGGCACTAGGACACAGGTTAATATGTGAGGTAGGTTAACATTACATGCCTTATTGATCAAATCTGTTGCCTGACAAGGCGACTTGTCATTAACACGGACAGAGCTTAAGGCTTTTCCAAAAGAAAAAAGACTTCAAAGCACTTAGCTCTGATGGAAAAAAAAAGAGAAAACAAAAACCAGGAACGTTGGCAAGAATGTTTTTAAGGGGCTTTCAAACCTCTAATTCCCGTAGGCTGAAAGTCTGAATCAGGGTGAAAGTCAAAATTTTTTGTTTATTTGGTTTGGTTTCACACTGCACATAATAAAATGAACCAAAAAGCAAGAAAAATGTGGGCTGAGGAGGCAGTCCGCTGAAAATACACTTTCACGAAAAGCCTGTTAACACTTTTTTAAAATTTTTTTACTATTAATATGTTAACATTCACTCACTATTGGACTTTGTTTCTTTTCATAATGAAAGAACATCTCCGTCCTCTTCATTTTGTCTTAAGGGTGTGCAAATTTTTGCACACAACACTACAGTGTGTTTTCTTTTCATGTAGATTGAAGTGAATTATGCTTTCTAATGCCTGTAAGTGCTTTCTAATTCCTGATCAGTAAAAGCCTTTATAATTTCTAGTTGAGAAAACTTCCATTTAAATATGTTCAGGAATGAATAGGGTTGGGTTTTTTTTGTTTTTTTGCTACACCATCTGCAGTCGGTTTGAGTTTGTGTGTGTAATTATGTTTCTCACTTGCATTTTGTACAGTTGGGAGGAGAATAGTATTCAGGATGAGGTCCTAGTGTGTTTATTCCCATTACAGCTGAGTGACTATGACGGCAAATGCATTCAAGTTGAATGTGGCGCCGCTCATATAAAAGAAGGGGGGGGGGGAGAAGAAAAAAAAGGACGAAGGAGTTAAAGTTTATTTTGTGCACGTGAAAAGTGAGGTCAATCTCATCTTCAGTAATGCACCTCCAGCATTTTAGCAACACCCCAGAGATAAGAAAGCCTCCTGGTTAATGCACAAGCACAAGGCGATGTGAAATTACCCACGGGTTCTGCTTTGCTCTTTATAAATGCAGATCATGGAAAGCATGAAATGGAGATAAATTTGCATTGATAGAAATGCTCGGAGGTCTGTCTGTCTTTCTGTCTGTCTCTCTTTCTCTCTGTGTGTGTGTATGTGTGTGCGTATAAAAGTGAAACTGTTAAGACAATCATTACTTATCCTAATTTCACATCAGATGTTACCTTTGAAGGAAAAGAGCCTGATTTAAATGTCACTGATTTAAATGTCATTCAAACACTGCGGTGAAGGAAAGTGAAACCTCAGGAGTTACTAAATGCATTTTTCTTCTGAAACATTTACATCACATTAGCATTTTGTATTCATTTTAGAATGAAAAAAAATAACAAAAACACATTTTTAAAAGAGCTGACGATGATAAAAGTGCTGCAAGTTTCTCCCAAGTCACCAGAAACAAGTGCAAGATCCATCTAGGAGTAACTGAACACACACACACACACACACACACTGCCCTACACTTAAGTGCAAGTACTCAATGCTACAGAAACTTGTCAATCTGCTAAATTGCAAGACTAATAACAGTAGAAAGTACACACAGTGATTGCTTGGACCAACCAGGACTCAAATAAGCACTATTGACATGGAGGTCAGTGGATCCCGAAGTGCACAATTATGACGTGATCAACTCGGCAACGCAATTTGTACTTCAATAACACAGCCTCACAGCTGCCATTTTGTAAGAACAGGTTACAGACGTGCGTAATCATTGACATAAGAACGATCCGTGCATTTCGACATGAGCTTTAAGGATATATTCTCTGTCCGTTTAACACTGTTGACGTTTTTCTATCGCCGCTACAAAGGACGTGGGAAGCGGGGATGCCGAGGGTGGCCGACTTTCAGGATTTCTTCAACTGCAAATGCAGCTGCTAACATGAGAATAATATATAGATAAAGAACTAAAGAAATAATAGGCTAATCGTTGATCATTATTTATTGATGATTCTCTGTAACAGGACAAGGAACGATTGTTTATAGCTGCTATAACGTAACTGACAACATGGATTGAACTCCATGTCGGGAAACAGACTCCAAACAGAAGATGTCCCCATATCTACAATTATGTGCTTTTATTTGCTAAATAAAAACACATTTTTAAACTGCTGGGGGTTTCGAATCCTGTGTGTTCTCCATGTGCATCGGGGGTTTCCTCCAGGTACTCTGGTTTCCTCCCCCAGTCCAAAGACATGCATTGTACGCTGAATGGCATTTCTAAATGATCTGTAGTGTGTCTGTGAATATGTGTGTGTGTGTGTGTGATTGTGCCCTGTAATAGGTTGGCACTCTGTTCAGGGTTTGCGATTTTTGGCTGTCAAAATAAATTGTTAAAATAAATAAATAAATAAATAAATAAGAAATAAAAAAAAGTGTAAAGCTGGCCTAACAGTCCGAGGGAAAGCTGTAAATTTCCAACAGTTTTCCCGACAGTTGTTCAGGATGGAGGAGGTTGTGCGTGTGTACCTTTCATAACTGAAAGTGCCTTAACTGCATGGTCATTAAAAGCATGACACACTGATTTTCAACACCAAATTACACAGAAACATATTTAAACATAACAGCTGTTCCCATCACGACTGTATTCCACTGTCACTTGTCATTTCATGCTGTATTAAAATGCATGCAGTCTAAAGTATTTATACATAAATCAAGTCAGATGAGCTTAATACAATGCCGTTGTATTATTTCTTAAAGGGATAGTTCACCCAAAAATGAAAATTCAGATTTTAGATTAGTCAAACTTGTGAGATTTCTGTCCCACCATTTACAGTCCAAGTAGCCAAAACGTTCAAGCTTCACTTCAAGTTCATAAAGGCATCGTAAAAGTAATCCATGCGAGTCCAGTGGTTTAATACCAATTTTATGAAGTGATATGAATGCTTTGTGTGCACAAAAAACTCAAATTAATTCTTTATTCACAAACTATATTCACTCCCGCATAGATCACGAGAGTACCACGACGCATGCGTGTTGTGTTGACGTGAATTTTCCTTTTTGGGTGAAATCTCTCTTTAAGTGCATTTCAGAACCTCTGCTAATGGCATTTAACACTATTTTATGCTAATTTCTTGCTAGTCCGTTAAAATTCAATACTAATGACCAGATGTTCAAATCCCAGAACCGAAGTAAGCCCTTAATCAGGACCTTTAATCCTATACTGTATACAGCTGCATTAAGGCAACACAATATGCTTCTTGGTTCTAAGATTTTCACTCTTTTCTACAATTTTTTCAATACAAATTTCATACGAAGTTCATGAAACAATGAAAGTTTCCAGCTTTTTTGGTCTTTTAATGTAATTAATTGTTTTTTGAATTAAAGTATGTGATTATGTATTCCCATCATCCACCCCTTTTCCATACCACTTATCCTATGCAGGGTCATGGGAGAGCCTGGAGCCTATCCCAGGGAACTCAGGGCACAAGGCGGGGGACACCCTGACACCTTGGACTGTGTGCCAGCCCATCGCAGGGCACAATCGCACACACATTCATGCACTACGGACAATTTGGAATTGCCAACCAGTCTACAGCGCATGTCTTTGGACTGGGGGAGGAAACTGGAGTACCCAGAGGAATCTGGCAAACATGCTAACAAAGTTCACTCCAAGAGCAAGATAATAGAGAGAGCAGTGGGGATCAACCATATGGAAAAAAAAAAGCTTTAGAAACAAGAAGATATGTTACAATGGGGCTCAGAAACAGAATATCAGTCCGAAAGGTGCTGCTTCAACAAAATAAATCATAGTGTGAATGCGGCCATAAACAGTGCTTCGTTTGGAGGAATTTATCAACGGCACGAGTTCATATAGGTTTCATATTCAACATTTGCCACACACTCACACCTTTGATGTGAACAGCATTCAGCGAGACAGTGAAAAGTTTTCATTCATATTTACCTTATCAACGACACACACACTCACGTCTAAACCACTTTAATTCATATTATGTCTTGAACAGTCTTAGCAGTTTTAATCAGGATTATACCTAACGCAATTTCGCAAACGTGCGGCACATATCAAGTCTTCAAGCGACTTTGTCGTATTAAGACAAACAGGAACAAAAGGTGTTTCTAAAACTATCGGCATTATTGAAATGTTTCAATGCAATAGAGCTACCAGTTTTATTTGATATTTTATTATGCGTTATGAAAAACATAGCTTTACTGTCTGCTATTATATACTGTATAATCATACAGTCATGGATAGTTCCTTTGATGAATAAGGGTTCTTGGCCCCCTATCTCTCTGACAGAGAAACACTTTGTTCTAGGGTTTAATGGGTTTCCCAGAAGAATAACAAAAGAACGCTTTTCTTCTGAATCTAGCCTCTTTTTTTTTTTTTTTTAAAGGTGTACCATCTTTTTTTTTTTTTTTTAATTCCGATGTATTTTCCTTTTCTTTTTTCAATGTGGAATATTTCCGATACACTTTGATATACTTCTTTGTCTCTTTAAAGAACATCGCTAATCTGTTGAAATATCTGGAAGATCTGTTTAAGATGGCTATCACGGAAGAAATTAAACACTCAGGGGTTTGATGTTAAAGGAAAATAATCACTGACGGGGTAGTGTGACGTGGCAATGACTTTTTATTGATCCATTTAGAGCTACATTTACCATTAAAAGCCTGTCCTGTTATCACTTATATCACAGCACCTATAACAGTTGTTTCCTCACCAGCCTCTCTTGCAATTGATCTGATTGTACATGCAAATTATTACTCGTTTATTTTGAGGTGGCATTAAATGAGAGCCTCGGTGTATTGCACAAACCAATTTTCATTACTCCCTCAAATGCACACGGGTGTTTTTGGCGCCTCTTTCTCATCCGTAGGTGATGAAAGGCTCATGTCCAGCGAGCGCAGGCTGCCAAAATACATCAAATGCTCAAACATGAAGAATGAAAAGGCTGAGTTCACTTAAAATGTGAACCACTAATCATGGCACTAATGGAGAAAAAATTGAAAGAAGTG
This sequence comes from Ictalurus furcatus, assembly GCF_023375685.1. NCBI lineage: Eukaryota > Metazoa > Chordata > Actinopteri > Siluriformes > Ictaluridae > Ictalurus > Ictalurus furcatus. Next base: position 5,998,524 of record NC_071269.1, read on the forward strand.
AGGAGACAGGGAGGAAGACAGAGAGAGAGAGAGAGCGCAATCAAAATGCCACATAGACAGACCAAACCATTGTCACTCAAAAGGAAAGAGAAGAAAATAAATGAATAAAATGCACCTGTCGCAGCTGTCCATCCTGCTTCCAGAGACGCCTGCATCTGACGAGTTTTGTTCGAATTTTACATGACACTACAGAGCACCATTAAGTGACCCTTACATCCTGAAATGTCACTGGTTTATTTCTCATTCTCGTTCACATCATTTCTGTACAGTTGCCAAGGAAATGAGCACTCATATGTCTAAACCAATAAGAAAAATCCAAAAGGATGTCTTCATGTCCACTCTCCTGAGTGAGGGATGAAATCGGTCATTTCCTGTGACCAGTGCATCACGTTTTGAGAAATCGTTTTAGACCATAAGAGAGCGCCTTTTGTGCATGCTATGATCAGGACCAGCAACGCATGTGCCAGAGTTTTCGTGACAGATCTTCGTGATAGATCCATGCCGCCATCTTGGCACAGTGCAATCCTGAGGTGTTCTATTTAGTCAAGTTAAAAAGGCAAGATGATGGAGTCAGTGAGGAGAGAAACTCATGTTCAGGCAATCATTGTGAACTCCGTTGTGGCGGCACGAGTGAAGGAACGAGTGCTCTTTGATGAATTGAAAGCAAATGAGGCTGTCCGAGTACTTCAGCGGTTCGTGGGGGGGCCAACTCGTTTAACCATAGAGGACAGAGAAGAGTGGGAGACAACAAAGAGAGGGCGATGAACTCTGAAATCAGAATGCAGCATTGGTCACCGACCCTCTTTCTTGATATCGACCTTCCTGCAGGCTTCATCTCCAAATAAAAATCTAACACGCATCTTTTAGTTGATCAAGAGCTACTTAAGGCAATGATTAAATGGTTAGGTGGGCACAATTATGGTTGGAGCTAAATTCTTCAGAAAGGCAGATCTCCAGGAACAGGGTCGGTGACCACTGGAATACAGAATCTGGAGACCCAAAGAAGTTGGTGAAGTATAGCCAAAGGGGTCTGACACACATCACGCATGGAAGAGAAATCTGACAGCTCCTATTCAGATCTCAATTTGTATCTGTTTAGAAGAAATTATCGGTCAAATCTGATGTTTGTACTAATATTCGGTCGTATCCTTGCTCTGCATAGATGGTAAGCCGAGCTCAGGATAGAACCCTGGAGCTGCGAATGCGAAAACGCTCTCTTTTAGGGTCTTAGCTAGAATCCTTCACATTCCACCATCCACAGAGCAAAAAGGAAAACTGATATTTTGAGCCTCCAAAAGACGATCGATACAGTACATGTCTTATGGAAAACGACCCAGTAGAGTTGAAAGGCTACAGCAGTGAACGACTCAAGAACACATTAAATCTTGATGAAAAACTGGAACAGATCTGGGACACTGCCCTGGATTGATTCGCAGATCTCAGTGTCACAGACTGCACTAAAGATAAGAAATGCTCTGAGGCATGGTCCTGTCTATGAAGATTAACTAGTGACAGAGAGTGGGAGGGAAAAAAATATGCTCAAAATCCATCCATGAACATCAGCACCTCATTTAAGAATCATTGCCATGTAGAAGCACGACAGCAGGCTGAATTCAGATCCGAGTAAGTCCCTAAAAATGTCTTTCCGAAATGGTGCTACATCATGGGTCCCATGGGTACATCACTGAATCAACTGTGAATGAGTCTGTCAGTCCAATCCATCCGACTGACCCGATATTGACTTCTTTGTTCCTCTGAGAGCAAAACGGCGCCGCTTCCATGAAGAGAGACTCGCTTCATTTCTTTGGACTGCGATTCATTTAGTCTGTTTTTGTTTTGCAAAATTCCAGGAAAACAAGTCATATCAAGTCAAATGTCACGTTGACCTGACCCATCAAATGTCAGCCCGTTCCTGTTTGGACATGTTTCTGTATTTATATGTGAGGAGATGGTGGAATATCCCCAATAGGCAAAGTCAATAACTTGACTTAAACCCCACTGAGCTTCATTTCATTAACCGCAAACAAGACTGAAAGCAAAAAGCCACAGAAACTGAAAATTGAAGCGTCTTGAAAGCACACCGCAGGCTAGTCATTGATTCTGACAATCTTTATTCAACATTGTGTTCATTTAACTTGGAACTTGAGGTGAATATTTGAGGTGAACCATATGGCTTGAAAATGGCTTAAGAGAGAATCATGTGTAAAGAATCACATGCAAAAATGAATCTTGTAAAAAAATTAATAAAAACATTACATGAGAAAATTAATAAAGCATGTGAAATTAAATCATGTAACAATAAATGAATTATGGGTAAAGAGTCACAGAATGTGAAAATTAATGAATTGTTTAAAAATCACGTGGAAATAAAGAAAAACTAAATGAATCATGTGTAAAACATATGCGAGTTAAATGAATCGTGCAAAGAGTCACATGCGAAAAGAAATTAATCGTGTAAATAATCAAGTGAAAATGAATGAATCATCTAAAGTCACAGGTGAAAATAAACAAATAATTAGCAAACACGTGAACATAATTGAATGACAAAAAAAATCACATGAACATAAATGAATCATGTGCAAAGAGTCACATGCGAAAAGAAATGAATCATGTGTAAAGAATCACGTCAAAATAAACCAATCACATTTAAAGAATCATGTGAAGATGATTAAATCGTGCAAAATCACAGCTGAAAATAAACAAATAAGCAAACACGTGAAAATAATTGAATTATGTACAAAAAAAATCACATGATAAATGAATCATGTGATAAAAAGCATTTGAAAATAACTGAGCCAAAAAATGTGAAAAGTAATGAATGTTTAAAAATCACATGTGAAACTAATGAAGCAGGTGAAAAAATCATGTGCTAAATAAATCATGTGTAAAAATTGTGATTTAAAAAAAAATGTGATAATAAATCACTCAGAAGACTCAGAAAGATATATTGTAGCACAACACTGTCAAATAATTATCTGATTATTAAATAACGTATTATAACTCATGATCACCATTGCACCATTTTATGTGCTAATATTTCTTTTTTTTTTCAATTTAACTCTGAAACCTTCGTTGTTTCATGTCGAGTCCATCGTGCATCTAAAACATCAAAGCTAACAGCTATGTAAATAGCTGCAGATTGAATAAGACGGATAGATCAGCTTTCCTTTTTCTCCCTTGTCATTTTCTGTGTGGGTGTATTTCTACCTTCTGTAATATTTTTCAGCACAAGGCGGTGACTTTTTTTTTTCAGAAGATAATGCCACTTAATACATCTTCTCAAAGCTCTATTCCTGGTGATTTAAGTGAAGAAAGAAAAGAGCTACTAAGAGCAGAGAACGGATAATGATAGCAGAGAACCGGAGATGACAAACATACTGCATAGCTTCAACTGATGGACAGATAAAAAAAAAAAAGAAATCAATAAAAGCTGCTCAGAGGATAGGACATACATGGTATTAGAGAATATGTACATCATATTCAGGAAGAGAGACTGAATTGATGACAGGAACTATCATCTCGAGGACATTCCAGAACATTAAATGTAACTATAAATGGATAAAGACCGACATACCATAACTTACAATGTATGAACATATACCATATGATGTTTTTGTTACTCGTAATAATGAAAAATAAAAATCAGAACTGGGAACATTTCTACATACCAAAAACAACAACAACAACAACAACAATAATACATTTTCTGCTATTGTGATGAATAAAAGTCAGTCATTTCTGCAATCGCAGAAATGAACACAAAATCAAGGAAACTCTGCAATATTCGCTTATAGGAGCTTGAAATTTTTCGAATTTACCGCAGATTTTCCACAGATCTGGGCCACGTGACATCATCACAATACGCATTCAGCTAAAGCCCCTTTCGATTTACATCCGTCGAGCATGAGTACAGCTAAAAAGTCTCATTTACCAACAAACATCACTGTGAAAGACATTGCGATTGCAAACTCCAGTACGAAATCCAGTACAGACTGAAAACGTGTTAAGCATTGTGTATAAGGATGCTACCTGTAAAAATAAACACTCACAGTCCGAGGCCATGACATGGTCTGCAGTACATCGTGGTACATCACACAGTATGAATTTATATTGGCCAGGTGCTACACTTTATAATTACAATATGATCATGCATTCAAATCATTCTAATCCTCTATTAAAGCTGCTGTACCTAATATTAGCACCGTTTTCTAACTCAGGGGTTCCCAAACTTTTCCAGGGCAAGGCCCCCCAAATGGCATTAACATTTGACCGAGGCCCCCCTTTTGCAAGATGTCTTTAAAACACATTAAAAATACAGACTTCTGAATACATCCCCTTTTTTTATTAATGATTACATCTTACATCTTTACATTACATTACATTAGGAATTGTTTGTGTGTGTGTGTGTGTGTTTGTCTGAGAGTGAGAAAGAGAAAACATTCCAGTGGGAGTGATGGGCACACCAAATTGTTGAGGCCCCCCGGGCGCCCCCACTTTGAAAACCACTGTTCTAACTTACGCCAGGGTTCCTTCAAAGACAGACAAGTCAGTTTTGCGCTGAAGGAATGCTTTCGCATATTAAATTTGTAGAATTTGTGTAGGTGTAGAAATGGGATTAAACGTCTGCACCAACGACTGTTAATAATGTTAGTTATAACTGTTAGTTTGGGAGGAAAGCCAATTACACCAGAAGATAGCAAGCAAAATAATTAAATTTCAAGCCGAAAGCAAAGCAAGAAGCTTTGTATCTCCAGGCTAAAATGATACACAAGATAGTTAGCATACACAAACACATACACAAGATAGTTAGCTAGCTAACATAATTACTTAACATAATATCAAGTAAACTTGGCAAGAGTACAATGATATGTAAATGTTAGCTTGCTAACTATGCTGTGTTTGGTATAATGCTTGCAAATTACACCAGAACCTAGCAATCACAATAATTAACGTTCAAGCTGAATCTCAGGTTTCTGAAGGCTAAAATGATAATGTACACAAGATAGTTAGCTAGCTAACATAATTACATACTGAATATCAAGTAAACTTAGCAAGAGAAAAATTTTATGTAAATGCTTTCTAGCTAACTATGCTGTGTTTGGTATAATGTTAGCCAATTACACCAGAAGCTAGCAATCCAAACAATTAACGCTCAAGCTGAACCTCAGGTTTCTTCAAGCTAATGTTACAATGTACACGACATAGTGAATTACATAACATAATTACTTATGTGAAGATACTGTAAGCTTGGGTAGAGTACACTGCTATGCAAATGTTAGCTAGCTACTGTAACTACGTTCCTTTTGGTATAATGTTAGCTAATTACACCAGAAGCTAGCAAACAAAATGATAACCATTCAAGCAGTAGCAAGGCAAGATTATTTGAATGTCAGGTCTTTTCCGGAGCTCTGGGACTGAAAAGCCAGACAGATATTCACTCTTATCTTTTCTCGTGCTCGACCCCATTCCCTTCTGGGCTCGATTTCTTTTCTGCTCTACTGAACAATTTATATTTCCATTTTTGTAGAGTAATCCTTTAGCCGCAATACTGGAACTTGCACTTGTGGTCAAATTTCATCTGTTACTGAAATTGGTTTTTATAAAATATATCAATATCTCCACTGATAGCTTCACTGGGGCTTTAGTTAATATTCATACCTTACATGGGCTTCCTGTGCACAAGTGGATGATTTGGAAGACCAGCACCGAGCAGAGAAATTGACAGATCGGTGGATAGTTAGAGAGCCCAGGAAAGACATTTTTTTGCTTTCAAGACCGTGTATTTTAATGGTACCTATCAGGAGGTAAAGAAGATTCTCCTGAAATATTCTTTTAAAAAAATGCTTACGGCAGCTTTAACGTAATATAACCCTTATAATAATCATGGGATGTGATATCAATGCAGAAAAGATGGCGGAGATGAAAATATGGTGCCCATGTGGCAGCTCGGTTGGGCAGTGCCGACATGCCCATGCCTGAATTGAAACAATTAGCTTGGCACATCTTATTCTACTTCACACTCATGCATGTTGATATTCAATTAGAATGCTGAACCGAAGATCTAGGAAGACCCATTAGGTCACATTTGCTATGCAAACGTGTCAGACAGTAAGTGTACTGTCTTATAGTGTTGTTGAGATCATTTATATACAGTTTAACACATGGTATTTTAGATTTTCAGGGAAATTTGCAAAACCCTCTAGTGTCAGCAGGCTTGGGGAGTAACGGAGTACATGTAACAGCGTTATGTAATCGGGATACATTTTTAAATTAACCCTCCCAACCCTGAGTGTCAGTGTGTGTATTGTGTTACGGGATACATATTGTGTTATACTGTTCAATCCAGTATTGTTAAGCATTATACATAGTGTTATCATATCCTGGTATTCCATCTCATTCTTCCTCGTCTGACAATTAGTTGAGACACGATAGTTGAGAGTTGTGCGATGAGGTCATTTTTTGATGCAACCATGAGCAAGCGGTTAGATATGAAGCTCGTGGGACAACCGAAAAACAGCGTTGATTCATTCATCCTTAGTAACTGCCTGGTCAGAGCTGCGGTGGTTTAAATTAGGCAACTAGTTTGTTTATACTGTGTTTTGGGAAATAGAACCAACTTAATTAGTTAGAAAATACTGCAAGCAGGTACAAACAGAAATAACTACACAAATAGGATTTAAGAAACAAACAAACAATAACGACAAAAAAAAAAAAACAGTCCCGTGTACATCTCTAGTTGAGAACTGTAGTGATGTAGCTGAGGTTGAAGAACTGTCAGAGCCAGAAATTATACACTATGCTGATATTTCCACATACATGTGTGTCCCCCCCACCCCTGACTCCCCAGGGTTTGCCACTGTTTCCGGGGCATAGTGCTAGGGTTTGTTTTTAATTATAAAACTCAAAAAGTAGGCCACGCCCAGTTCATCCAAATACGAGGATAGAGATATAGATACAGGTATTGGCACTGCATTCCACCCATAATATACATCCTATATAACATTCCTCATAAACGTTGTGTACCACTACAAACCCTTAATCTATATACTGTAAATATAATCTTTATATGAAACCATATAGTGTTTTATCTTAAAGCATGCATATATCTACATAGTTTTACACATGCACTATAGTTACACATACTAGATTCTACATTAGAAATACCGGATCATTTATTAGACATACCAGCACTCTTAGAAAAACTGAGGAACCACCAACAAGAGTGTTTCCCAAGTAGAACCGTTTGTAGAAGCTAAAAACCTTAACTATGCAATGACCTCCTAAAAACTCCTGAACACCTCGAATTGGTGCACAATTAGAGCTCTTCTTCCATGCACAGTATGTATTAATCTTCATCAGTCTGTTTTCATTGACATATCACCTCTCAACAACTCAAAACTGACTAAAAATGACACACTGACACTAAAATGCGCGTGAAACGTGTTGAGTTCATCTCTCCACTCATGTTTAACAGTAATGTTTGTGATGGCGGTGAGAGAGAGAGAGAGAGAGAGAGAGAGAGAGAGAGGGGAGAAGTCAGTACTCACGGCTGCAGTGAGCGAGGTGAGCCACACGGTCCCGGTGCAAAGAGAGAGCATGTCGGCTCCAGACAAGCCCGTCGCGCGCGCTCTGAACGGTGCCGGAGCGCGTGTGGTGTTTTTTATAGCCACGCGGCGCGCGCGCACTCAGACCGGGGACGAGCAAACCGAATTTATTTATATTAAAAGTCATTTCTCTAGCGGAGACACACTGACGTCACGTGACTTTACTGGGCATTCGCTAATAAAAACAAGAATTTATATTATTAGGCAATACATTCATAATGTCAACATGTTGCTAAACAGTTCATTCATTCATAAGAAAAATACTTCCTCTCTGCTTCTACATTTCCTCCATACTTCCTTCCTACCACCATACATAGTTTCTTAATTTCTTTCGTCGTTTCTTTCTTTCCTTACTTCCCACAATATACTAAGTTTATTTATTTACTTCCTTCCTTCTTTCTCCCATCTTTCTATAGTTTCCTTCCACACATCCTCCCTTCTTTCTTTACTTACTTCCCTACCTTCTTTCATGCTTCCTTCCTTATCTCCTTTCCTCTCTTAAACATTCCTTCCTTCCTTATTTACTTCTGTCCATACTTCCTTTATGACTTTGTCTATACCTTCTTCCATACTTCCTTCCTTATTTCCTTCCCTCTTTCCATCATTTCTTCCTTCCTTATTTCCTTCTCTCTCCATCATTAATTCCTTACTTATTTACTTCCTTCATGACTTCCGTCTATACCTTCTTCCATACTTCCTTCCTTATTTCCTTCCCTCTCTCAATCATTCCTTCCTTCCTTCCTTACACACTTCCTTCATGACTTCCTTCTATACTTTCTTCTATACTTCCTTATTTTCTTCCCTCTCACCGTCCTTCCTTCCTTCCTTCCTTCCATACTTTGTTTCACACGTCCTTCTGTATTACGTCCTTCAATCATTCCATATACTCTAAGAACTTAAACTACTGTATGATGTACTCAAAAAATTTTTTTTGGTTTAAACACTGTTACACTTAAAAATATTGAGTCAATTCTAAAGCTGTGAAATCATTGAAATATACCTTATGAATTGAGTAAATGTAAATAAAACATTTTAGTAGATCTGAATAACTCATTTAGTACCATAACATACAATCGAGATATAATTAAATTCATAAGTTGATGCAGTACTAACCCTAAGTCTATTATTTAAGAAAACAAATGTGCTACATTTACTAAATATTTTAACTAAATTTAATGCATACTGGACCATCACTTATCAAAATAAATGTTATATGTACTTCTTTTTTTAAACTGTATTTACCCTTTACTACAGCAGTACTTTATTTGACATCAATATACCTAATGAAACCAAATGTTATGAACTGGAACCAAATGAACTGTACACACAAACATTTAAATTAAACATTTATTGTGAGATCTATACAATTGTGTGCGCAGGCCATCCCATGTCTTAAAGTAGTAAGGACAGTTCTGAATAATCCACGACCAAAGGTACCATGCTTCACTCGGTAATGCTTTAGAAATGCCCCTTTGATGAAGCTACCAATGTGCAGAGCTAATCGCCATCCCGTAAGCTCCCATTTAAAAAGCGATGAGAAACAGTGTGGTTTCAGACTGGTTTAATGCTATTTCCACTCACGTACATACTTTTTGGACCAATATCATACAGATCTACAAAAATGACCCCCAAATTTATTTACTTTATTCATGTCAATAATTATATCTAGTCTCAACTATTGTTAATGGAAAATCTACCCTAAAAAAAGTATTTTAAATCAAGCAAAATTTCAGTCCTCCTTTAGGGTCATATACAATCGACAAATTCAAAATATTTCAATCAGAACCATTGGGAGTTGAACATTTGGCTTGGTGGTACTTGGGGAAAGGCCATGTGGTCATCAATATCAATAGGGTTCTTCCTGTTATAGCCACATTTTCATTTCATTATATTATCGCCTCGTTCTTGGCGAGGGTTTGAAATGGCGGCAGACACGGCAGAGGTAAACGCATACTGTAATATCCACAGCCCGATGTTTCAGGCATATAATCAGTAACCGTTTGTATTATTATGTCCTAGATATTTGTAACTATCCATCTATCCATTTTCGTTACCGCTTTTCCTAAACGGCGAGCCTGGAGCCTATCCCAGGGAACTTGGGGCACAAGGAAGGGCATTTGTAAGTAGTCACTGTCTGTTTCCAGTAAATGCTCCCTGACCAATGTAATCAAACGTGGTCATAATCAAGGTGCAGCTCATTCTGATTATTCACTGCTTTTCTGAAATTGTATAAACCAAACGAATATGTTGGAATCCTTGTTTCAATCAGTACGTTTACATGGACAGCAGTAATCTAATTATTGACCTTATTCTGAATAAGACAATATTGTGATTAAGGTGTTTACATGAGTCGCTTTTAGAAGATTCCTTTCACATTCCTGTGTTACATGTTATAGAACATAGATCGATTAATGGCACACGTCGTTACATGACCGCACCACGCCGTCCGACGTCCCTCCAGAATTTCACGTATCAACATACAGTTCGTCTTCGTTATGGTACCGTATACAGTTTTGGGCTTTTAATTTTTAATTTTAAGAAAGCTTCAAGTGAAGTTAACTATTTGTCATGTTATACGAGCAAATAGACGACTGCTTGAAGCCACGGGCTGCGTCCCAAACCACATACTTACCTAAAAACATGTATCTCGCCTACTATATAGTAGGTAAGTACACGGTTTGGGACACAGCCGTGCTCTCGTTTCCCATCAAACGGTTGAGCACTGCTGTGAGTGATTGTGTCCCATCACAAAATGCGGTGAAAACTCCCACACGACGTTAACAGTGTGATTAAGGTGTTTACATGTCCGTAATACACGTCGATAATGCGACTAAAGTAGGAATACTGCACGTCTTAATTCAATTCATGTTTACTTCGAGTATGACTTAGGTCTTGGGTCGAGCCGGATTAAGGTAATTAGAAATCGCTGTTTACATGATAGTTTCTTAATCAGAGTATCATCTTAATATCGGATTATTGTTGTCCATGTAAACGTACTGACTGTTTACCCATTTAATCCTCCTGGAACACTATAATGAATGGATGACATTTACCTCCTCCATCTTGTTACCTCCATTCAACTTCTCTTCCTTATGAGTGTTGGTTGGTGCTGTGAAACAGATACTGAAAACATTTCACATGCTTGACTATAAAAACATTCAACATTACTTGCTCTAGCCATCATCACATTTTCTCCTAAAATATGAAAAAGCACGGGCAAGTTTTTCAACTTGGGCAAGTTTTTCTCCTCTTAAGAAAATACATAAATGCCTTTTTTAGAATAATGATGAAACAGTTCATAAGAATAGGCAAGTGGTGTACTGGGAAAGAAATTCAGCCCTGTACAGTACTTATCCGCTGGGACCGGCCTGGTGGGGTGCTTGGGTCGGGTCGGTGAGGGTTGATTACCGGTGGTGGAATGTAGCTAAGTACATTTACTCAAGTACAGCACTTACTGTCAAATTTTCAAATGACCATTTTTTATACACTTCTTGTTCAGTGAAAACTGTGTATCTCCCAATGTGTTCCATTTGAAGGTTTATAATGAAATGAAGGATTAAGCTTTCCTTTACGGGTTGAGAAATTTGTCCTATACTTCTTAATCTAAATACACTATCTAAACCCGCCTCGGATTAGCTCGAAAGTACACACAGCTGAAAACGAGGCTGTTTTTCTGAGCTCATGAAAAGCTGTTTTTTTGGGTTTTTTTTTTTTTTTTTTTTTTTTAGAGATACATGGTTCTCACAGGACAGCAACGATCTATAAAATGATCTTATAGAATATCATGCATTGCTGTAGATTACATTAAACTACCCAACAGTATAGAAAGTAGTTAAATAATGTAGCATTAACATCTACAGCAGTAAAAAAGTACAGTTGCTTTAAAGGGATTTGGTTAAAACAGATTGAAATCAGCACAACCTTCATACAACTCATTCAATCTATGTGAACTGCATAGGAACCTGTACACTTTCCCCCTTGAGTTACTTATTAAATATATAAAATGGTAATATAAATCATATAAATATAGATCGTATCTAACACTTTAACAGCTCACCTGAGAGTGCGCTCAGTCACGTTATGAAATAGTCCCAGTTTCGTTACTTACTGATTAACTGGTCTCCGTTCCTAATGAACGTCTTGTCCAGTTGATCAGACAAGCAGTGTAAGGGAATGGGATTTGCAGAAAGTCGTGCGATATTTGTAGTAATGTCCTCACCTACTGCGATGCAGCAGCGCAAGTGATTGCCCCACTGGGATTATTGAGTCAGAAAGTTCCAGAGTCAAATCTCCTGTACAGTTTGTGTTGTGAGCAGAGACTGAGCCACGGTGCTGGAGGAACAGACGCAGAAATCACTGCAATCAGCAATCAGCAGCGAGCGAAGGAAGCAGAGTCAGGAGGCAAGTGTCGGTTATGCAGGATGAATTACCAGCCACGTCGTCGTACGGCATTGCGCCGCGTCCCAAATTGCTCTCTACGTTGTTAAAAATAGTTTTCGGGTTCCCTAAAGAACCAATTTCTGATGAACCTTTGGTTTCTATGGCAATGACACAAATGGTTCAATATGAAAATAAAAAAGATCACCAATCAATCAAAAGGGAATCTTGTCTTTATTGCAAACTAGTGAGTGTGTCGTGTAAACTGTTATGCGGGGCGCTGTGTGTGTACGCAGTACGAAAGAAAACACTTGCGGGTGCACTGTTAGAGGAAAACAATCAGTGACGTGGTGTGTGTGGCGGTGTGATTCGGCCCGAAGTGAAGTTGGTTATTTTACTATAATGGTACGTCCTGAAGCGTTTAATTCCTCTCGTACCACAAAAATTCGCCATCGAAGATTAAAAAAAAAATATATCCCAAAAGAACGTCTTGTTTTAGCAGATTATAGTTACGTGTAATTGTAGTTCCTGTTCTCACTCACGTTATGGCAGCTAGAATCAGTCCCTCACCAGCCTCTGTTTTTTTTCCTCTCTCTTGAGGTTAAAAAGACAAGAACTTGACAAATGCTTGACTTTTCTACAATGGAAAACTTCCTGACTGTTACAAAGCGGCGACACTGGAGACTCCTTCCTTAAATGTCGAACAAACATCTCGTTAGAGAAAATTTCAGCTTTTAGGACTCTTTTCGACCTTGAATATGTAAACAGTTAGCAAAGAAAGAAAGGAAGAAAGGACGAAAGAAAGAAATAAAGAACGAAAGAATGAAAGAAAAAAGAACGAAAGAAAGACAGAACGAAAGTAAGAAAGAACGAAAGAGAAAAAAGAATGAAAGAAAGAACGAAACAAAGAATGAACGCAAGCAAGCAAGTACAGAGAGCAACAAAGGACACGTAAAGGATACACTTAAAAAAATTGTGAATTAAGAATAAGTAAAAAGAAGTACACTAAAATATATACAAATATTGAACATGAGTATATTGCACATTGATATAAAAACCATTGGAGGTATACTGTAGGTAGATTGAAGGTATATTGGAGGTAGATTGTAGGTAGATTGTAGGTAGATTGGAGGTATATTGGAGGTATATATAAAGTGAGTAAACTGACAGCACTGTCGGGAGGCGAGTTCTCTAACAGTTGTGGGGAAGAAATATCCCAAAGCAACTTGTTTGTTTTTTTTTTTCAATCAGGAGTCTGTATCGTCTCGGAAAATACTTTCATTCATTCGTTTCATACTAATCATTCATTTAGACTTTGCTCGTGATGTGTCTCTGTGAGAGAGCATGTCGGTACACTGCTGAGTAAAAGTGACACAATGCTTCGTCACTCACTACATCTTCAGCACACTTCAAGACTGTCGAGGCTGTGTTTTGGGATTGAAATGAATCTACTGCATGGAAATTCTGGAGCATTTACACTGTGATCTTATAAGCATGCTGAATGTTAACGCCACACCACCTTTATACTAGACTATAACTGACTTCCAGTTATAGCAGTGTTGCTAGGTTTGGTGGAGCCGCGTGTTCCTGACAGACGTCACAAATAATCTCATCTAATGCACTTATTTACTAAAAACAGTCTGAAAACCAGTGTGAAGTGCTGTATAATTGTTTTGTTTTTTTGGAACAAATGCTTTTAAATGTGCTTTTAAGTGCTGTTGAATTCTCAAATCTGATTGGTTGAAAGTTTCAGACTGAAATCACAGGCATAAATTGTGTGTAATTGTTGACATGGTGATTTTTTTTTTTATGAGATGGTAATTTAACGTATACAGTATGGAAGGAATCACCGCTTTGGTAAACAGCCAGAGGTAAAGTTGATTATTGTCCAGTAACAGCACACCCTGAATTGGTTCATCCCTCTCCTACCAGAGCAATTTGTTAAAGATTAGGCTCTGGATAAGGGTCGTCTGCCAAATGCAGAGTTTTTAAAAATGTAAATAAATGAAAAAGATTAAAGAACGCCACATAGTGCTTCTTTTCCATTTATAGTTACCTTTACTGTTGTCCGCAAAACAATTTTATAATAGTATTCTGTTATCACTTTCGTTATAGAGGCTGCTACAGACAGCCGTTCCAGCACCAGCCTCTCTTTTCCCTCTCTCTCTGTCTGTCTGTCTGTCTCTCTGTCTGTCTGTCTCTCTCTCTCCTGAAGTTAATAACATTAAAATAAACACCGCTTATTATGTTACCGAGAAACGTCAAAGTGTAAACTCTGAACAACAAGCGCTGAATAAAACTTTATTACATCGTTTAAAACGTACATCACATCATAACAGTGACTTGTCTCCGCTCCATAGTGTTTACATAGTTTCCAATGGCCTGTAGTGGCGTCCAAATCTAAACATGTTTAGACGTTACGTGAACATACGTAGCTGAAAGTAGCTGCAGTCAGTTCTCGCTGCACGAGAAAGAAAAACGGCATCCTTTCTGCCTCCTGTACTTTCTATAATTGACAGCTAGAAAAACTCGTCGACCCGTAATACAATACGGGGCGAGTACGGTAAACCTGACGCTGTACAAATACAAGTTGGCAGACGTGGGAAACACTGTAAAAGTCAACAATACTAAAACTTGCTTTCTCATCCACGGAGGAAGGAAGCCATTTAGTTCTCATTTCATTAGCATAAAAGTTGTCCACGCTAACAGACGATTTGTGGTGGTGGTGTTTTTTTTATATATAAATGAGGTTATTAGCGAAGACGTCTTTTCTTAATTGATACATTTGTGTACACTGTAAACTACAATCAATAAAACCAACTGGGGTTTCAATGGGAGGAAGACTTTCTGTAGCTTTCTACATTTAAGGGTTGTTTGGATGGTGAACAATTCTAGATAAAAACACTTTTAAATACAGGAAGCCCGCTGTTTAGGGTTTTCCACAGACGACAAAAAAAAGAAACGTGAAAAAGCTATTCAGAGAATTCATTGAACTTGAAAGTACATATAAAATAAAATCACGCGTAAATAATAAACATTTCTTTCCATTTGTGACTTTGCATAGATTATATTCGAATATTTAAAATCTGTATCCTGTGTTTATATGTTTGTGTAAAGCTGCTTTGAGTCAATGTGCATTGTTAAAAGTGCTATACAAATAAAACTGAATTGAATTGAATGGATTTTAATTTCGGTGATTAAATCTAGTCAAATTCAGATAAAGACAGAGAGAGAAAGACTTTGAAGCCCCTTAGTGGCTGACTTTGGGGTGTTTGAGGTTAGTGTCTTTTCCAGTACATATCATTTTATTTAAAAACAAAAATCTGACATTAAGCTACTTCAAAAACGATAACATATGTGTGGTGGTGTGGGAAAACCCGTCCAATGTCACTGTGTCTGAAATCTAGCACAAAAAAAAATGGGGTTTTGCCCAAAAATTGGGTTTTTCTGCCTGCACAACTCTAAGAAATTCTATATTTAAATAAGAAATATACTATATTTGACCAAAATGACATAGAAATGTTTTTTATTTACGTTTTAAAGAACGTAAATGGAACCAGTTAAACAAATACAGTCCCTTAAAGGTCGTAACTTTAGTACTCAATAATTTCTATCTAGCTTGTTGCTAACAAAAGATGAACATCGAGTCGTACATGTTTTTTTCTCCCCTCCAACTTCGTAGCACAAACGTCAAAAATGACGTTATTCCGAACTCCGAATTCCCACTTTCGAGGTAGGTAGAATGCAGAATAAGTGTGATTGCGTCACACAGTGAACGCCACGCTTTGATCAAGTTGCAATCAGGCACCGTGACGCTCCTTCCGCCGCAGTCTGAATGAAAATTGTCTCCCGATGTCCTTTAAAAGCATAGAACTTTTCTACTACTTGAGATACGTATGAAAGACAAAAAGCCTTTACTGACAATTTCAGCATGTGAAGAGTTTTCCCAGGCCACCACACACAGTCTCCAAAAAGTATAGTGTATAGTGTGCATAGACTTTATTTAGTGAAATAATCCTGACTTGTCTTTGGTTGTCGGGGGTTAATAACCTGACAGCACCTGGATTTTTTTAACAGCGTAATTGATTAGCGCCTGTAGTGTCGAACTTGACTACTTTAGCTGCAGTTTATTAAAAACCTTCCTGACTGCGAGAGTGTTCTAGCTTTGGTAAAGTGCACCGTCTCATTTGGCTTTGATTTACTTTTAGAGCTTTTTTAAATAAAACAACACTTCAGTGATAAAATCTAGTGTATGCTTGAGATTTTATCTATGAAAGGTTGTGTCAAAATGATCTGGAAATAAAAATATATATATATATACTCCCATTAGCAGCAAATTGATGATGTAGTGTGTAGTGTGGCTTTTACGTCTAATGTAATATGCTATTTAAAAAGTGTCATGATTAAAAATTTAAAGAACGAAAGCCCTTATTAATGGCCAGAAAGCCACATCGATAATAACAAACACGACCTTAATGCAGAAGTGTGAAAACCTCAGAGTGCTCGGGAACGCCTCGTCTCGTTCTGGTAGTGCTATTTTAAAACCGTATGGAACCCGAAAACGCTCGCATGCCTCAGGATAAAATGATTAAACGTGTAACAAAATGAACAAAAAAATCTGAAGCTGAAAAAAAAAAAAAAAATCCACCGTGCGTCTACGGGCAGTCACTTCCATCGTAGATGACGGGCTTCTCAGTGGTCAAGTGGTAGTTGACTTTCTTCGAGATGAACCTAGAGATACAATCACAAACGAGACATAACCGTGATTACCTTGATTGACATCATCATGATGTAACCCATTACAACAGCATGCGCTGATACAAAAATATAACCCACGACGACTGTTACCATCCTGTAGCTGATTATTTTCCTATAGTAGCATTTACTCTTCTACAACAGGATTTATCAGCTATAAACAGTTGTTCTGTCGCTATCCTCATAAGTTCATAAGACGTAGCTGGCTTGTCTTGTTGGCGAAAAAAATGTACGAGAATGTGTAAGAAGTCTGTTCGCATGGCAGAAAACTTACCAACCATTCTAAAGCGCTTATGCTCCTTACTTAAACGTTAAACAAACATCTCTAAAATAACATTAAACGCAATCAAAAAAATTTAATTATGCATTTTTCTTCATTAAACAACATTTATTACGTAGTGTCCCTGTGAACGAGTTGTTACTATAGAAACAATAATGTGTTAGAACCCGTTAATATAAAACCTCTCGTTTATATCTTGGAGCCGGAACTGAAAACGAACCTACGCCTTCTGTAATTGAGAATTCTACCCCGATGTGGTATTGGTATAGATATCACCTGGAGCCGTGTCTGCATTTTTGTCCCTCTCTCTCTCTCTCTCAGATAGAGCCTTGTGTTTTAAAACTGACTGTACCTGGAGTAGGAGTTGTCAAAGATGAGTGTGTAGATTCCAGGGTTTCTGGCTTTCAGCTGGCCCCGAATGGTCTCCTTGTGCGCGTTACACCGAGTCAGAGGGATCAGAACCTACACAAAAATGAACACTCGTAATATATAGGGTCATGTGACGTTAAAAACAAACAAACAAACAAAAAAGCTCCAATGGAAACGAATAAGACTTCTGCTAAATACAAGGACCAAAAAAAAAAAAAGTCAATTTGTAGTTCAATTTGTGCATCAGTCATTGATAGCATAAATTATACTTGTTATACTGTACGTGTGTGTGTGTGTGTGTGTGTCACCTTGGCCTGCTCCTCGGATGTGTCCGTGGATTCCCTGTAGACGACACTAAAGCAGATGCTCTTTGGCTCGGATGAGAAAACCCAGCCGACAGCGTGGCCGTGCTCGTGTACGGTGACGGAGATGATGCTGTAACAGCTGGACTTGACGAAGAGCTCGCGAGAGGCGTCGCCGAACCGCTGGATCTCATCGATGTGCAGCTGGACCGAGGAGCTACACACATCATACGAGCAGCTAAATAACACGCACACTGCCGTCTTCAACTTTCAGAACCGTTTACAACTATTCTGAGGGGTATGTTTTTAAACTGAAACGAAAATCTCATAAAGGACTTGACATGAAATGATGGAATAGCTGCTTGGCTAAGAGTAATATGATGTTTGGAGAGAAATATATATATATGTTTTAGATAGGAATAACAAGCATGTCGTGTTTCGATCCGATTTCCGGGATGACTGATGTGGTCGGTGCTATGTGGGAACAGTTGCAGTCATAAATTTACACACCCCTTGCAGAATCTGCAAAGGTTAATAATTTTAAAAAATCATAAATAACAGGGATCATTCTTTTTTTTTTTTCATTTAGTTCTGCCCTGAATTAGCTATTTCACACAACAGATATTTACATATAGTCCACAAGACACAATAATAACTGAATTTACACAAATGAATCAGTTCAAAAGTTAACACACCCTTGATTATTAATACCGTGTGTCGTTACCTGGATGATCAGCGACTGTTTTTATGTTTAGTGATAGTTGTTCATGAGTCCCTTGTTTGTCCTGAGCAGTTAAACTGCCCACTGTTCTTCAGAAAAATCCTCCAGGTCCTGCACATTCTTTTCTTTTCCAGCATCTTCTGCATATTTAATCCCTTTCCAACAGCGACTACATGACGCTTAGATCCGTCTTTTCACACTGAGGACAACTGAGGGACTCGTACATTCACGACTATCACAAAAGGTGCAAACATTCACTGATGCTCAAGAAGGCAACATGGGACATTAAGAACCAGGGGGGTGTAAACTTTTGAACAGGATGATCGGTGAAACTGTTATTATTTTGTCTTCTGGGAAAATATATATATGTCACGTACAGTACAAATGTCCTGAAATATCGTGATATGATTTTTTTTGGTCATATCGTCCACTCCTACTGCACTCACGCAAGTTCTCCTGATTTGAGTAGATGGATTTCGGCATCTTGTACAGTCGGGGGCATTTCCTCCTGTTCCTCAGCAACCAGCGCATCACCAGAAACACCACTATAGGGGACACACACACAAACACAAACACACACACACACACACACACACACACACACACACCAGATAAAATTATACTTAATGAAGTTACTCTTACCTTCCCAAAGGCACCACATCCTGGTGTTTCATTCACATATATTATTACAGCAGCATTTTATTTTTATATAATGACAGAATGTCATATTTTTTATCCATTTACAGTGATGTTAAAGTTCAGTGAACAACTAAGTTCTGGTTATTACCTACTATACAAATGATAACGTATATAATGAGTGCATTACTGTCAGAGCTGCCGTCACAGAAAACCAACATCAACACCTCCTGACCAATCAGAATCCACCCCCCAAACAGAGCTTCCTTCATATGTCTAAAATTAGGTGTAATTTCTCAGTGGAACGTCAGCACCACAAACCTGAGGCAAAGCGCCTGGATAAATGTTCATAAACTTCTGTGTGCATGTGCGTGTGAGTGATGTGTGTAATTAGGTTTTTTCTGTGTATTTAATGTCCAGTGTTCCTTGGCTACCGCGGTACCCAAATTTCCCATGGCAACCAAAGAACTATTTTGTGTGGCGTGCAGGTTTGCATGTCTACTTTAAGTGGTGTGTGTGTGTGTGTGTGTGTGTGTGTGTGTTTATTCTGCCTGCTGTGCTGTGTTTTTCAGTGTAATTTTGGTAGTGCAGGATTTTGCTTGGTTTGTGTTTTTATGTGCCAGTATGAGGTGTTTGTGTGTTAGCTATTAGTGGTAGTGTGTTGTGTCTGTGTGTGGTTGTGATGTGAATTGTGTGTGTGTATTTGTATTATGGCTGGTGTTTGTGTGACTGCTTAGGGTTTTTGTATTGTGTTTGTGTATTTTGTACAGTGTGTGTGTGTGTGGTGTTTTGCGTTGTTGTCTGTTATGCAGGTAGGTGTGAGCTCTGTTGTGTGTTAGGTTGCGTTAAGGTGTGTATTTTTGGTCGAGTGTTGTGTGTGTGTTTGTCTATTTTAGGTCGTGTGAAGTTTATTTTGGGTGGTATTTAGGGTTTTTGTGACTTGTGTGTGTGTGTGTGTGTATGTGTGTGTGTGTGTGTGTTATTAGACTCACGGGTCCTGAGTGGTCCGGCTTTCGGCTTCTCCGTCCTGTGACTCTCCGGTGGTTTGCGAGAGCGTGTCGCTGTCGTACAGTCCGTTTACCTCCTCGTCAGTGATGATGTCATACACTCCATCGTCCTGCTTCGCGTTCGGATCGGTCACTGCAACACACACACACACACGAAGAATGAGATGTACAAATAACCTGCAATTCCCTCAATCGCTTAATACGCTTTATAATTCATATGTGCTTTATAGGCGAATGAAAACTAAATGTTATGGAAAAACTCAGGTTTAACCCTTTAAACTATATCGAATAAAAGATACAGAATATATCAAATATATAACAGTACGTCTAAACTGCTGTCATGGAATCAGGCAGCTACTAAACAGTAACCAGAGACAAAAGGTTAAAAAAAACAAGAATAATTTCTTCAAATCTTCAGCAATGACTGTAGATGAAAACTGATCCGCAGTGATAATGCCAAGCTGTACAAACTTTTAAAGACATTATATTATGCGTCCACACCATCGACGCGTTCTTATGAACCCGAGAAGATGAGCGTCATTTTTTTTCTATAGGACACGGTTATGGTCGCATGGTGACGACTTTGCTATTAGTTCTCAGCGACTCGAAGAACCGAGGAGCTGATTCGGTTCAAAAAATACTTCGACGAAAGTAAAAAAAAAAAAAAAATGTACGCAAGTTTCAATTAGCCTAAACGTCAGTCGGCCAAAGTGTTTGAATAAATTAGAATTTTCGACGCTGAGGATGAAAGTCCAGCGGAGTAATCTGCACTATATAAACTGGTCTAAATAAATAAATAACTGGATCCAACAGAATAGCTATCCAAGCTCAACGCAAAACAACAGAAAGGCCTCATTGAGGAGTACTTCAAGATCAAAAGATGCCACTATCACACAGAGGGAATGATTCTGAGCGAGAGATATCTCATCTCCAACACTCAAGTTTCAAAGGCAATTATTAAAAAGCCCTTCAATTACGGCGGAACCACGGACTGGATCCCATACGCAATCCCCACTGCTCAAATACAAATAAATCAATATTAAGTGGTTGCTGCAGTAAACATATACATACATACATTATATATATATATATATATATATATATATATATATATATATATATATATATATATATATACACACACACACACACACACACACACACATATATATATATATATATATATATACACATACACATACACACACACGCACACACACACATTTTATATATATATATATATATATATATATATATATATATATATATATATATATATATATATATATATATATATATGTATGGCCAGTTGCTACATTTATGCGTCATTGTCTTTGGTAGTTGATAATAGTGGAGATAACCAAAGTTTGTGGAAGTAGAAAATGTTCTTTCAGTTCAATAAGCCAATTTAAGAGCAACAGTTAAGCTTGAAAATCCATAGCGGGGGTCAGAGAACAGGTAGTAAACATAAAAACATCAACAAAACTAAAAAGACAACCAGAAGAACAGGTGAAAATCTGAACCAAGCAAATCAGAACTCGGCTCAGACTTAAAACAGACAAACACATGGTAAGACTTTGGAAATAATCTTAGGCACGACGGGGTATCAACCAGCAAACTAGGTTAACACAAAACAGCTGAACACAATCAGGAAACAAGCGAGTGACGGAACAGGGGGCGGAGACAGAAACAAAAACAAATGCAAGCACAAAACCGTGACACAAAAGCAGGAATCGTTAAGACTGAGAGTAAATTTAGCTAACGTTTACGTTCTTGCATAGTCATAGTTTTTTTTTTTTTACGGCTGACAAAGGAAAAATAGATAGCTTTGTTGTTGATTTTTTTTTCTTGCAGGGTTTCAGTCTTTCCCTATCCTATGGTTTAACATTTCTATCCTGATGGGCGTCATGTCTGACAGGATGACTCCGCCCCCAGCCACAGGGCTCGCGGAATGCTTTGATGAGAATGAAGCTATGAGCTTTGCATTCATCAGATCTCACCCCAACTGATCAGCTATGGGAGATTTTGGAGCGATGTGAGATACACCATCATTACAAAAAATATCTTGTGGAAGAAGTGTTCGTCGCTCCAGTACACTTCCAGAGTTTTTTTTCCAGGCTTCTGGTGGACAAACTGTAACGTTTAATGCTGCTTGTTGCTTTTTCACCCATTTCATATACTAGAGGAGAATACAAAAAAAAAAAAGCTCAGTGCTCCGAAAAACTATGATTAGACTCTTTTGTGTTGGTGCCTCCCAAGGTTTCCTACACCTTTAGCACAATGCACAACTTGACTTGCTTTTGTCCCCCTATACAGAAATACTCTACTCAGAGCGCAGTTTTTGTGCTGATATGAAAAGAAAAAAAAAGTGGCTCATGTGGCACACATTGAAACCGTATCAACGCTCTCAGCCTAGCTTGCTCTCTAGATTAGACTTAAGATCAGTACTGCTGATGAAATAAAGATTGGTGTAACTCTGGTGATGAGGAGCTCATTTGCCTTCGCTGTAGCTTTGGAGGCAGAAAACCAGCAGAATTTGAGCTGCTCGCTTGACTTCACTGTATGGCAGCCATATTTAAAGTGGGACGTCACATCCAGAAGTAGTGAATGTCTCAAAAACAAACATGTTGCTGGTTTCATTCGGTTTAACATCTCGTTAACCTCCTCATAGACACCAGCAATTTGTCCTCCGTGAATGTTTGTTCTCGTTCACCCCTACACTTGCAACCCAACTGGTTGGGCCACAGTGGCTTAATGGCTCCAGGGTTGGGGGTTCGATTCCCACTTCTGCCCTGTGTATGCGGAGTGTGCATGTTCTCCCGTGCTTTGGGGGTTTCCTCCGGGTACTCCGGATTCCTCCCCCTAGTCCAAAGACATGCGCTGTAGGCTGACTGGCATTTCCAAATTCTCCGTAGTGTGTGAGTGTGTGTGCGTTTGTGCCCTGGGATTGGTTGGCACCCCGTCCAGGGTGTCCCCCGAGTCCCGTGTGAGGGCTCCAGTCTCCCCGCGACCCTGTGTAGGATAAGCGATACGAAAAATGTATGGATGTCCTATTCTAAATCCAAAAAATGATTGAAATAAAAATATTCCGATATTCTTATGAGGTCAACCTCTAGCTATGCTAACTATATTTAAGATTAAATTGTAATTACAGGCACGAAAGCTTGAAATGCTGTAGTAGTGTACAGATCTGAGCCACTCTCAGAAACACTCCTGATGAAGCCTGACAGGATGAAACACTCCTGCTGTGTGAAGAAGCTTTTGTCCTGCTGATTTCAATTTCAGCGTGCACACGCTGCTTTTATAGACGCTACAAGTGTCAGTGCACGCACACACACGCACAAGCTAAGAGCTTTAAAGCACTAAAGTGAATTGAAGATTTTTTTAAAAAATGCATCTGTATGTGTGTGTGTGTGTGTGTGTATACCTGTAACTCTGGGTGTAGGTATGTACGGGGGTGGAGGTGGGGGTGGAGATGCGTTGGCCGTGTGTGCGTGTACTGCAGATGTGTCGGCGGGGCTGCTGATTTCGGAGCGGGTGAATCTCTCCACCACGGCGCTGTGCTGCGTGTAACATTCCCTGCAGCAGCGCTCCTTCTTCCCCCCGGACCGAGTACTCACAAAGTTATTACTGCAGTAGTAGCAGAAGATCCGCCCACATAACCTAACACACACACACACACACACACACACACATTGTAAGCAGTAATTATTAAATGATAATTAATAAAGTGTAATTATTATTTATCTGCAAATATGAGGATTTCTGGATGTTCACTGTATGGCATCATTTCTTTCATTTGTCTAAAGCTCTGAGCATTATTCTAGACTTTTCTAATATTTGCTTACACTTCCCTGCAAATGATGTCAAACCTGTAAATTTGCAGAGAGAGAAAGAGAGAGAGAGGAAGAAGCATCAATGGATGGATGGATGGAAGGCAGGAAGAAAGGAGGATTCAAAGACTGGAAGGCAGGGTGAAAGGCAGTAAGGAAGGATGGGATAGACAAAATGCAGGATGAAAGGATGGTATGACAAAAAGAAAGAAAGAAAGAAAAGGAATAAGAAAGATAGAAAAGCACCGATGGATGGATGGATGGATGGAAGGCAGGAAGAAAGAAAGAAAGGAAGGAAGGTTCAAAGACTGGGAGGAAGGGTGGAATGCAGGAAGGAAGTAAGGTATGGACAAAATGCAGAACAGAAAAATAGATGGAAGGAAGGAAGGAAGGAAGGAAGAAAGAAAAAAAAAGAAATTAATGCGTAGATGGGTTGATGGATGGATGGATGGAACGATGGATGGAAAGATGGATGAGTGAACAGATGAGGGGATGGATGGACAAATGGATGGATGAATATATGAATAGGTGGATGATGGATAAATTAATAAATAGATGGCTGGATGAATAAATAAATTGATAGGTGGATGGATAGATGACTGCATGTATAAATAAATGGCTGGATGGATAGATGAGTGGATGAATAAATAAATGAATAGATGGATGGATGGATAGATGGATGCTACATACAGCCAAAATGATAAAAGTGTTAATGGATGTTCCAGTAAAACTATATGAGTGTGCTTGTTAGTGTGTTTGAGTGCATGTTTGTTTGTGTGTGCATGTGTATATATGAGTGTGTATATGAGTGCGTGTGTGTGTGTGTGTGTGTGTGTATATATATATATATAAAAAACAAGTATATATATATGAGTGTGTGTGTGTGTGTGTGTGTGTGTGTGTGTGTTGTGAGTGCTCCACCTGCAGTGATGCTTACGGAGCCACCATGTGAACTGGCTGTTGCAGTTCAGACAGTGTGTAGCCTCTCGGTCCACTAACCACCACTGTTCCTCCGCCCTCTGCTTCTGCTCAAACTCCAACGCATCAGACTTCTGCCACAGAACGTCCTTCTCTCTGCATCAGACACAGAGCCGGGGAATGAGATATTATATTTATATATATATATATATATATATATATATATATATATATATATATATATATATATATATAAAGCATATAAAAACAGAAAAAAATAAGGAATAGAAAGAGAGAAAGTAAGAAAGAAAGACAGAAGGAAAAACTAAGAAAGATTCAGGTAAACATAAAGAGTATATAAAACGTGAATACAAGAAAGGGGAAAAGAAAGAATAAAGAAAGAATGAGAGAAAAGTAAAAGTATATAAAAATAGGAAAAAAGTAATAATAGAAAGAAAGAAAGGTGAATGAGTATAAGAAACAATACAAATACAAAGAAAAAGACAGAAAGAAAGAGAAGCAGGTAAACATATATATAAAAAGCATATAAAATATGAATAGAAGAAAAGAAAAAAGAAAGAAAGAAAGGAAGAAAAAGAAGGAAAGAAAGAGGTAAAAGAATATAAGAAACAATATGAATAAAAAAGGAAAAATGAAAAAAAAGAAAGAAGGAAAGAAAAAGAAAGAATCAGGTAAACATAAAAAGTATATAGAAACATGAATAAAAGAAAGGAAAAAAGAAAGAAAGAAAACAGGAAGGTTTGTGGATGTTCCACACGTTAAATGGAACTAAAATACATGAATAATCACAAATGAAGCCTTGCTCTGTAACAAAGTAAAAATCTTTGGCAAATTGCCGTGGATTAAAACACATCAGGACGCTGTTTTTGGAAACCAATCTAATCTATAACGTTGCCGTGGTAACTCTCTCTCTATATATAAGTGTGTGAGGGAATAAAATGGCTGTAACTCAAGCTGGGTCCACTGCAGGAAATTTTCCTGACGACATCAAAATGGCTTGATACTAAACACACACACACACACACACACACACACACACACACACACAGAGCGCACTGATTACAGAGCTCCATGGGATCGTCATATTGTCTGGTGCCATTTTAAGGCAAGAAACTTTGCTGATTGAAGAAATCTTCGCTGTTTTGTCCTCCCCATGGTGTCATTCTGATTATTCGGCTTTGTCTCAAATACGGTTTAATAACGCTTTCATAGTAAAAAAAAAAAAAAACAACAACCAAAAAACAAGTAGCATACGCTCAAGTGCTGAGTCGAGGAGCGAGCACAGTGTGAAGCCTCTTATCACTACAGAATTAAAAGGCCTGTCTCTTTTCTTCCTGCTCAGAACACCAGAGTTCACGCACAGTGTGTCTGTTAGACATGTCTCAATGACACACACACACACAACCATGAATTGTGTCTGTTAGAGATATCACAATGACTTACAGACACACACACACACACACACACTACAGTGGACTGTGGTGCAGTCGGTGTTCCAGTTCATCCCAAATGTATTCAGGGTGGGGTTGAGGTCAGGGCTCTGTGCAGGACACTCGAGTTCTTCCACTCCAAACTTGGCAAACCATGTCTTCATGGAGCTCGCTTTGTGCACAGGGAGATGGTCATGCTGGAAAGGTTTGGGCCTCTTCGTTCCAGTGAAGGGAAAGTGTAACGCTACAGTGTACAAAGACATTCTATACAATTCTGTGCTTCCAACTTTGTGGCAAAAGTTTGTGGAAGAACCACAAATGGGTGTGATGGCCAGGTGTCCACATACTTTTGGCCATAGAGTATAAAAACATAAAAAAAGAAAGGTCAAGGAAGGAAAGAAATACAGAAAGAAAGAATCAGGTAGACATATAAAAAGTATATAGTAACATGAATAAAAGAAAGAAAGAAAGAATGAACGAGAGAAAGGCAAAAATATATAAAACAGGAAAAATTAAGGAATAGGAAGAAAGAAAGTAAGAAAGAAAGAATCAGGTAAACATAAGTATATAAAAACTTATAAAAGAAAAGAAAGAAAGAAAAGTATACAAAGAAAAGTATACAAAAAAGTATATAAAAACAGGGAAAGCGTAAGGAATAGGAAGTGTAAAAACAGGAAGAAACAAAAGAAAGGTAAAAGAAAGACAGAAAAAGATTTTAAAAAAAGAGAGAAAGCATAAAATAAAGAGAAGAAAGAAAGAAAAGCAAGAAAAAAGAAAGGCCACGTTGAACTTGCTTGATGAGCTCGATGAGCCGCTCCTCCAGCCTGGTCTTGGTGTGGTTGAGGTCTTCGATCTCGGCAGCCATTTTGATTTGCTCGGCTTGAGCGTCAGACTGAACCTTCTCCATCTTCTCCTTCAGCTCGTCTCGCTCCGTCTGCGCTAGCGCCAGAGCCACCTGCCCGCTGAGCCGAGAAAGAGGGAAAAAAAGAGAGGATAGAAGGAAGAGAAGAACCGAAATATTACAAATGAAAAATAATGAAGTCAGAAAACAGACATTGTGTCAGTAGGGAACATTTTGTGGGAGGCAGACAGACCCTGCTGGGAACCCTATCCTCTTCTCCATCCCTTTCTCTGTGTCTCTGCTTTGCATAACATCCAAACTTTTTAATCACTTTGATGACACGAATTCAGGAAGTTCACGAATATACATTCTTTCCTCGATTATCAGCATCCTGCTGCGTCAGTATCCTGCTTTAATTGCATTCGACTCTGACAGTTAGCTTTAAGAGCTCAATGCTATGCTAGCTCTCCTGTACCGTGCTTCGCAGACAACTAACCCTCCTACTGCGGTCACATCGCAGTTAAACATGCCTAAAGAAAACAAACGACGGCAGAACACCGCATCTTATAAAACACAATGTGCTAAATGCTAAACTTTCCTCAGGTTGTATTAACACACTTAACTAGCTAACCGGCTAGCCATGCATTATTATATTACGCTAGCTACCATTTTATAGCCTTGTCAATGTAAGACTGGAGAATTTACTAGCTAACACATGCTGACTGTGAAAAGATATACACTTGTAAAGGTTTTGCTGTTATAATATCATGTCAGCGTGCTATTGTGGTGATGAAGCACAACGTTTGATGAGCTGCTGCGAGGGATTCCCACACCAGATTTTGCTTAGCAACCATAAGAGGCTACACCCGGCCTGGTGCTGCTTCATCGTTATACCAGAGGAGATGCGAAGTGGGATTTTGGGAAGGAGGGGACGGGGGAGAAAATGCATTTGTACTCAGAAGTATGTGTGTGTGTGTGTGTGTGTGTGTGTGTGTGTGTTACCATGTCACTCTCTCCTTCAGTTGATGTATTTCATCCTCTCCACAGCGAATCAGACTCTCGGCCTTGGTGATGTGCGAATCTTTCTCGCCCAACTGTCGAGAGCACTCTGAATTCACTGTCTGCAGAAACACAGAACAGGCTAAAGATAAGAAGTCTATTTGGTTGTTGTTACCCCACTTTAAAAACTTTTACAGATGTCTTTACTGGATTAAAACAATTTTAAACCTTGACTGAGTAAATGATGTTTTATTCTACAAACTGATGTGTTTGCATGAAAAAAAAATTCTTAATCTATTTTTTCACACCACATTGTCCTTAATGGATAAACGTCCTTCACCATATTAATTAATGTAATTGTTTATTATTTATTGTTTTTTGTTGGGGGGGGGGGCGACGACAGTGGCTTAGTGGTTAGCACATATGCCTCATGCCTCCAGGGTTGGGGGTTCAATTCCCGACACCACCCTGTGTGTGCGGAGGTTGTATGTTCTCAATGTGCTTCTGGGTACTCCAGTTTCCTCCCCCAGACCTTAGACATGTGTTGTAGGCTGATTGGCATTTCCAAATTGTCCATAGTGTGTGAATGTGTGTGTGATTGTGCCCTGTGATGGGTTGGCACCCTGTACAGGGTGTACCCCACCTCGTGGCCAGAGTCCCCTGGGATAGGCGCCAGGCTCTCCGTGACCCTGTATAGGATAAGCGGCACAGAACCTGGATGGATGGATGGATGGATGGATGGATATTTGGGGGTAGTATGCTCAAGCATCCTCTTCCTCATTAACTGTTGATCAAAGGAATTTTACATGTGTGCAACCACATATTTATACCCCAGGGAAAAAGTAAAAGTACAACCTCTACAGTGAACGCTCCACATAAACAGAATAAAAACATGTTGATGTTTAACGCTTCATGGAAGGAGTCTCCAGTGTCAGAGCTTTGTAACAGACAGAGGTAAAGCTCTAAGTGTTCCGATACTTACGTAACATGAAGCTGTATTGACTTTAAGCACAACTATAAACTGATTTTAAAAAAAAGTCTTTATTTATAATATGAATTTTAATTGTTGTCGTATTGCTGTGGTTAAAAAAATGAATAAAAAGAAAAGAATTAAACACGTGGACGTGTCGTTATAGGAAAAAATATTCCATTTCTATTCATATGTGGACGCATCGCATCAGCCTGTCATTGATTATTGTCCTATAACAGCGTGACAGTGTTTTATTCCTTATAAACAACTCCTGGGTCATAATGAGAAAATAGTGCGCTCGAACACTCTATCATTGCAGAATGGGCACTATTTTTCATCATCACACCCTGTGACTGGGCCTTTCACACACAGACTCACATGCTAATGTCCTTCTTATTAGCTTATTAGCCAGACAAATGTATTATTAATCACCTAGACGGAACGGATATTTGTTTCAAGAGTCACATCAGTAGTCATACCGCCATTTCAAGACCACAAGATCATAGGATCGTGAAAGACAGTTTCGACTTTTAATTAACTTCAAGCAGGCTCTCTAAGGAAAAATATATTATTATTTCTGAGAAAAGCAGCACCACGCACAGATGTTAAACCGAGAAAAAAAACAAAAACGAGCATCTTTTTAAACATTCTCAACAAATTTAAGCAGATTTTTTATTTTTTTTTTCATCAGAGTTTAAATATACAGACCTCAAGCTCTGAGACTTTGACCTCCAGGCTAGACGTCTTCTCGCTTTCAGATCTCAGCTGTGCTTTTAAACTCTCAAGTGCTTCATTTAAGCCCTGAGGAGAAAAAAAACAAAACACTAAAACATTCAAAGTTTTTGCAGAAAGCACAAAAATGTAGCACCTTGAGCAGGAAAATTTGAATATTCCCTGATCTATATACTGAATAAATATGCTGCGACTTGCCAGTTTATTAGACACTAGCTCTATTTCATTACTGTATATACTTATAGTGGTGGCTCAGAGGTTAAGGTTTAGTGGTTACGGTTCAGGCCTACTGATCAGAATGTCACGAGTTCAAACCTCCAGCTCCTCCTAGCCGCTGCTGCTCGACCCTCAACCTTCTCTGCTCCATGACTGACCCTGTGCTCTGACTTCATCTCCTTAACAAGCCGGCACATGCAAAGAAACTAATTTCACTCCATACTACACGCATGTATACTCCTAATACTGTTCCTAATAAAGTGGCCATCGAGTTGTGGATGTGGGAATTTTTTAAAATACCAATCTATCAACTAATAAAGATATACTCTTTTTATATATATTATATATTCTTTTTCTTATACTTCAATTCACTGTGGGTGAGATGGTAAAATAAAACAATATCCCATTATTGGAAGACATTTTTCTGATACACCATATGAGCTACTGGAAATAACTTGGAGACATGCTGTTATAGAAAAATAATCAACCTCATGGTGGTAGCAGAAACTCCATAACAAGCCTAGGTTCTTCGTTTTATGCATCCAGACACAGCCAACGTAGTTCCCTAGTACGTCTTTGAGAATCTCTGCTTACCTTCACGTGGTTTTGGTGCGCCATATTCTCCGTACTCATCTGAAACCTCATGGCTGCCGTCTCCTCATGTGCCACTTCTCTCTCACGCTCAGATTTATCCAGCATCTCCTTCAACTCCAGGACTGTTTCTGGAAGCTTCTCCACTTGCAGGAGCTCCTCTCGCAAACTGGCGTTCTCCTGCCGTAGTGCCGCCACGCTGGCGTTCAGCCGATCCTTTTCACGCTCTCCCAGCTCCTCCATCTCATGGATCCGGGTGCTCTCGGCTACCCGTCGTTCTTCAGCTTCCTCCCGTTCCGCAGTCAGCTTGCAGATGGTCATTCCCAGCTCAGCCATCTCCGTGTTGGCTCTGTGGAGTCCCTCTCTAGTCTCTGTGTTCTCCATGACCAGTCGTTCATTTTGGGTCTTTAGTACAGCCAGGTCCTCTTGAGCTGCAGCGAAGTCAGCTGATGTTTTAGCAAGCGCAGATCTTTCCACGTCTAGTTCGGATGATATCTCCTCCACGTGCTGCTTGAACTGTAAAAGTTCACTGACGTGATTTCGGTTCTGCTCCTCAGCTTGCATTTTAAGTTGTTCTGTCAAAGTCTGCAGCTCTACCCTAGACGCCTCTGTGATTACCAGCTTAGTCTGGACCTTTACTTTGTCCTCCTCGGAAAAAAGCAGTTTGGCCTTCAAGTCCACCACTTCGTCCTGAAGTCTGGACACTTCTTTCACATTCAGGCCCAGCTGCTCCTCCAGCAGTGCTACTTTCGAGGCCATATCCTGGGCTTCCGTGGCATGGCAGGCAATCATCTCCAGCTGAGCTTTTTCCACCGCTTTCTTCTGGACCTCCAACCTTTCCATCATCTCCCTCTGCTTCTCCAAGGCTCGCTCTGCCTCTTCTTTCTCAGCCTCCAGCTCTCCCTCCTGGGCTTCTAGTTCATCAAGTCTTTCTTGAAGCTCCTCACAAAGCTTCTCTCGATCCTCCAGCTGTGAGTGCTGTTCCTTTAGCTGCACGGTGAGGTTTGTCTCGTTATGTCTTGCCACCTCTAGGCTACTCTCGAGATCCCTGATCTGGTCAGTAAATTTACGTAGTTCTTCCTGTGCAGCTGCGAGAGCATCTTTACTCTTTAAGCACTCCTCCCTGAGATCAGTGTTCTCCTGCTCCAACTTGTGGACTACGCTTTCCGACTCCTTGATCTGCATGATTGCTTTTTGGAGCTTCTTATCGAGGCTGCGGTTCTCATCACGCATCCGCTGTTCCCGCTCATCCACTGTCACTTTAGCGTCATCGAGTTGACCTCTGAGCTGCTTTTCAGATGCCCTCAGCTCAGCCAGATCATTTTCTAACACAGCCTTGCTTTCCATCAGCTCTTTATTGGTCTCCTTGTTCTTCTCGACTGTCTTGAGGAGCTTGTTGTTCAGCTCTGTGAGATTGTTGCACTGTTCCTTGTATTCGTCAATCATCTTTCTCTGATCTTCGATGTGTGTCTCCAGTTTTACTATACTCCCACTCAGACCCTGTTTCTCTCCTGCTATCTTCTCAGCTACAGCCTCCAGGTGCTTGATCTTCTTCACACTGGAGATAAATTCAGTTTCTTTACCTCCGAGTTGTGCCTTTAGGTTTTGCACCTGTCCTTCTAGGCTTTTTTGTAGGGAGCTCAACTTTTTCTGCAGCACATCTTTCTCCTGCAAGGCCCTTTTCTTCTCTTCGGCAGCCTGATGCTCCATCGCCTCCAGACAGCGCTGAAGGTCTTGCAGGTCTTTCTGAAGACTGCTTACTTCCTTCTCTCTCACTGACAGCTCCTCCTGGAGTTTGTCCATGGCATTACGTTGTTCTTCTGCCTGCTTTATGAGCTTCGTACTCTTCTCTGTTAAAGCGGCCATTTTAGTTTCTCCGTCTCTCAGGGCTTGCTGTTTCATTCTGAGCTCCTCAGCCAGACGTTCCGCGTGCATCCTTTCCTCTTCACCGTGTGTTAGTGCTTCCATCCTGCCTTTCTCTGCTTCCTTCAGTCCATCCAGGAGTTCATGGATCTTTTGGGCCGAGTCAAATTGGCTGGCTGTCCTCTGCCCTTTCTCCTCAAGCACCTCGTCTAGTTTAGCCATTAGCTCCACGTTCTTTTTTTCCGCAGCAGCTAACTTGCCCTGAATTTCCTGATCTGCTGCCTCTTTAACAGCCTCACGTCTCCTCAGGACCTCCAGATCTTGGGCTAGAGTCCGTTCCCTCTCTGCCAACACCTCCAGCTTGAGCTGAAGTTCCTGGTGGTTAGACTGAGCTGCTAATGAAATGTCCAGCTGCCTCTGCAGTTCAGCCACCACTTCACGGAGCTCTATGGCCTCGCTGCCAAGCTGTTGAACATGCTCCACTAGCTCACGCTGTTTCAGCTCTGACTGATCCAGCTCCAGACGAAGCTCGTCCATGGCGGTGATGGCAGAATCAGACAACGGCTCTGCAGACTCATTCAGCAAGCTATTTCCAAACTCTGGACTGCAGAGAAACTCCGGGGCCTGACAGAGCGATGATACAGAACAAAAGGTTAGTACTGGAGTGAGATACAGAAGATACTCAAGCATCTCAATTCTCCATCGAAAATAAATGAGATTTTCAATCTGAACTTTGACTAAAGTTGTAAGCACTGGCCTAAGAGAATAACGAGAAGAATTCTGGTAACTCCTGCCATCTACTGGAAACATGCAGTACTGACTTATATGGAAAGTATAACCATTTTTTTTTTTTTTTTTTTTTACATTTGTTAAACCTTCTCTTTAGTCTTGTTAAAATTCCAGTGTAAATCCTGTGTTCTAAAGCACATCACCTGTGAGTATGAGCTGGCCAGGCTGTTAATGCTGGAGCTCCGGCTGGGTGCTTTCCACATGTGGCTTGGAGAGTTGGTCAAACCCAGAGTCCTCCTGTGGCACAAAACGAGAGCAGGAAACGTGAGCATACATTGAAGAGGCACACAAAAAACACGAAGAAAAGAAAAGATACCGGATTATTCACGCTCACAGGCTGTACACAAATGCGGTGTTGTTCTCCAACGGCTGTTTAAAAGCGTGCCTCTCTAAAGTAACAGCAGTAACAGACGTGTACACACCTGACGCTACACTTACGTAACGTACACGCTCCCTTGCACGCTTGCTCACTCATTCTCACGTCTCTCCGAACCAGCTATACTAACACGTGATTGCGTATCGGGCCTTATGCTCTGCTTACCGTGCAAAAGTGGGCCAGGCCGAATCCAGGTCGTGGCCCCGGGATGCCACATCGAACTGGACTTCGTTGAGCTCGTAGAGAGTGTTAACAACGTCCACACTGAGATGAGGCTTCAGAAAGGGACTTCGGGAATAATACCAGTCACTGCGGATTAAACACAGTTATCGGTTACGTGTGTAAGACTCGATCGGTTACACTTCCACCTGTAACCTGAAGCATTTTTCAAATCACAATTTCACCCCAAATGTCAATTTTATGACCTTAGAAGCTTTTTAAATTGTATTTTTTTCACTTTACATTTGCAAATTTTCTTCTAGATAATTAAAGAAGTGTAATAACCATAAGCATAGTCCATAAGCGTTACTTTTTGGGACACATCTATTGTGAATATTCCTGTACATGCTTCGATTTTGCATTGTCTCTAATTTAATACAACAATTTTTTATTACAAATTATACTACTAGACAATAACTTTAGTGAAAAGTAGACTCTCTGAAATAGTTATATGAATTTCAGAGCTTCTTAGTATTCGCTACGTCCCCCTTTTTTTTGCTTTAATGACAGCGTGCACTCGAGCATTGACACAAGTTTGATTCAATAGTCACGGTTACTGAACATTTACTTTCTTTCTTTTAAAAGATTTTCAATGTGGTCTCAGACTTTTGGACCCCAAGGTATATTATATAATTTTTTCGTGCTGTATTTCTGTTACCACACTGCAGTACCGCACTGCAATTATCCCGAGTAGTTACACAGCCTTAAATCTTATGTTCGGACACGTACGTTTTTAAAGAGAATCGCCCTTTCTTCGGTATAGGCAAAGTGTATGCCTGTTATTGGATAAGTGAAATTAAAAAATGTTAAAAAATATGGCCATTTTTAGCCATAATCCTGATAATTATCAAGATTTAAATCATAATACAAAAACTGTATTATCTAGATGCATCCATGGATGATATGAACTATGGTACGTCACGTACACGACGTTACGCACCTCCAAAATCAATCCATACTCGTGTACTTGGCTGTTTACCTGCATGCGAGTATTATTCTACCGACATGTGAAAAGGACAGCTTCCGCTCCCGCTGATGAAACAGGGAAACGAATTTAAAGAAGTACAACTCGACATGGGAAGAGAAATTAACAAGGTAAAACAATGAAAGTGATCGCTTGCGTAAAGCCGAAGATTTACAGGAACATGGAACAGTGGTATGACCAAAAACAACAAAAAAAAACAAAAACACAATTATGTGAAGAGAGGGTATCGCAGTTAACAAACGCAGGTGCTGCAGTGTTAATGAATGAACCCTTAGAAATATGGGTGTGGGTACCTGGTGACCTTTTGGTTCATGAGGCACTGCTGAAGGGTGTCAGCTAACCGCTGGTGCACCAGAGAGTATCGGATAAATGCTCGGCCTTTTCCCAGCGACGTCTTTAGCTGAGAGAGAGAGAGAGTGAGAGAAAGAAAGAGAGATGCAGAGAGGGTTGTTTCTATCACACATACAAGCTGTATCACAAAGCATATCATTCACATTGAAATGAAATGATCCATCTCTGGTCTTCATGTTGATTTATCCGAACAAATACAGTCTTCACAGGTGAAACCCAGAGCTCAAACCAAGAGCAGATCATTCAGAGCTATTAATTCTTTAAACAATAAATTTAACAGGGCTCACCTGGGCAGCAAGAAACACCTGTCTGTCACGTTATCTTAGATCGCTGGAAAAAACGGGTAGGATCAAACAAAAGGTGGCGTGTTTTAAATTGTTCAACATGTCTGAAATTCTGATCGGTTGTCTCGTATTCATCCTTCGATCTCAAACCCAAAACTTTTTAACCGTATAGCAAAAACAAAAAGAATCCGCCCTGCCGTTCCAATACTTTCGGCGTATAATGTCTAATGCAACGTGTATTACAACTTTCCTCAGTGAGGAAGTAAAAGGAAGAAGCATATATTGTACGGCAACGTTGGGAAATTTACAGATCTGTTAAGAAATACCAGGATTTCTATGAAGAAGAATAAAGTCCTAGCACTAAAGGATAATTACAACTTATAAATAATCATGGCGATTCTTTTCTAAAACAGCAGCTTTTTGAGAGTAGTTCAGGCCACACATCACGGGCTAATGTTCATGCTCTTCTTCGAATATGTTTTCGTTTCTGTAGTAAGAACTTACACAGGGACTTGAACGGTAGATGTTCGACGTGAAGAGAATTTAAAAACGTGCGTGCCTGTTGATATGTGATACATTTTCTCTGAGGAGATTTAACATACATTTAACATTGTAAGGAGTTCACGCTTCATAACAGTCAGAAGTAAAGCTGTAACTGGTAAGCTTTCAGGACAGATGAGTTTACACTTGTTTCATGGATGTTCCACAAGATTAAATGGAACTAAACATGGAGAGAAAAATTAGAAAGTGTCATCCTTTAAATAAAATTTTTTTATTGTTGAGTAATTGCTGAGGTATAAGAGGAATAAAAAACCCCAGGACATGCTCATTTAAAAAAATCGGCAACTTCTGAGAGTTAACAGTAACTCCACTTAATCGCCCAGCCCATCACTGATTATTTTCCTATTACAGCACACCAATGTCATGTTTTATTATTCCTTACATGTCCATCAGTTCTCAACAGTGGCTAGCTTTGCCCTTTTCCCAGGATTTACAGTTAGAAAAGTTTGCGCTGAGACAAACAGGTTGTTTGTATTGCAGGTGTCCTGTTCTGTAATAAAGCTTGTACATGAGAGAACCTGGCATTTAAAGAAACGTTCCTTTGTATCAGCGTACAAATAAGGAAGAACCGATATCTCACGTTGACCTTTGCGTTTGAACAAGGCTACACAACACGGAACTATAACAAACAAAGAAAGGTGTTGACTGAGCTAACCGGCAGATCTTCTTTGTATAACATTTGGTATTGCAAATCTAACGCACTGTAATGTTAGCAAGTTAGTATTTCTTGTATATGTCACCCCAACCCATATAGTTGCCTAGGCTGTTGGTGAATAAACAGATGAAAGAGTGAATGAGTGAAGGAGGGAATACCTCAGGGATGGATTTGACAAAGCGAATGCCATCATTGGCGCCTTTTATTTTAGCCAGACAGTCGCTAAAGTAGTCCCAGTAATCTTTCCTCGTGCCCAGAAACGTGGTCTTCTCCTTCTGGTTAAACTGTGTGGAACAACAATGCACTGCTTTAATACCCAAAATAATGTTAATATAGAAGTTTATACTTTTTTCCTCTTCATATTTTCTCCACAGTTTGGACCCCAGCCAGCTGTACGTTATCATACAACAGCTACGAACCACAGGGAGTAAAAGCTGATACGTACTTCTTCTGAGACACATAACGCCAGCCAATGACATCTCGGACATAGAACTGCTGATGTCTAGAGCAGTGTGTGGTGGTGTTGTGTGTGTTCTGTAGCAGAGAACCCAAACCTGTAGCAGGTACTCCAGCTTGTAGGAGAACTTTTGCAGGTTAGTGCTGTCGTCAGTGACTGGCTCTCCGTTCTCCTTGTACTCTTTGGTGAGCTCCGACACAGCGTCTGTTGAGCAAAATGTAGGGCAGATTCGCTAACAGAAAAATACACAATCACTTTCAGGAAATGCTTTATCCTGGTAAGGGTCACAGCGGATCTAGAGCCTGGAACGCTGAGTGTGAAGCTGAAATACAGCGTGGGTGTGACGATATTCAAACCACGATACACGTCTAGGAGGCAATTTAGTATAGACAATCCACAAATATTATTGGGAGGTGTGAAGAAACCGGAATACGCAGAAGAAACCCATGTGGACATGGGAACAGACACTAACCCAAGCTCAGGATTGAACCGAATCAACAGAACAGAGTTCAATAGGCTACTAAAGTGTAACACAAACAAAAACAAATAACATGTCGGTTACAACGACTGTCAAAGTTGGTGCTGTAGAAAATGAACTCAACACCTTCTGACCAATCAGAATCGAGAATTCAACAGCACTGTGATATAAACTGTTATATAACAATAAGTACTGCAGCCAGTCCCTGTGATCAGCGAATTTAAAAGATACAGATGTAATAACGCAACTGTATAGTGATAACAGAGTGATAAAGAGATAATGCCTAAAGAAAGGAATTGCACTTCTTTATGCCAAGTCTCTACACCTCATTCTGACTCCACCCTCCTTGCTCTCTCGCTTCCTCATTCTGTGAATCAGGTCCATGCACGTACCTTTTATCCATCTAGAATGCAAGTGAGGGATGAACTCTGACCTCTCTCTCTCTCAGGCTGCATGTCTTTTCCTACTTTCTGGGTTCATTGGATCTTATGTCTCATAACAAGAGATCACTGGTGTAAATGGGTGAGGTTCATGTGCTGACTCTCTACCTTACTGTTACACTATGCCTCAACACACACACACACACACACACACACACACACACACACACACACACACACACATTACCTTGCAGATCTCTGATAACCCTCTGCAGCTGGCCCTCTCCAGCTGTCGCCATGGTCCTGCTCACCCCTTGCCAACCGGGTCAAGAGGTCATGTGTGGTCTGCTAGTGAGGGCAGTGGAATAAAAACATTTTTAAAAAAAAGTTATTTCTGTTCAAAGTTATACAAAAGCACAGATTCAAATTCTTCATGAATTCACAGATGAATTAATAAAAAGGCGTCTACCTCAAATCAGACAGTTACTAAGGGTAACTTAGTGCCTCTTTCACCAGGAACGAGACCATCATGTGATAGGAACGAGATAAGGACTTGATAAAATGTGATCATAATAAGTAGGTCGATAATCAAGAGCTACAAGGAGGAGAGGGAATTGATTCCTTTTGATTATTTTCAGCTCGGGATTATAAACTGCGCCGATATATCTAGGAATCACTACACCTCACGACTTAATTATGTTGTTATTATTGTTATTATACGGAATTAGAAGGGATGTCACAAAAGGGGCTCTGTTAGATATGGCACAAGGGTCGTAAATAAATCGTTGCAAATTGTTTTTAAATGTCTAAATGTTTTTAAATGTCAGCTTTTACACAACAGAGAACTGTTAAGTTATGTTGCTGCTCTTCAAAATATGACTTTTGCAGAGAAAAAAATTACTTAGGTGTTATTTTTGTTTACTTTTTGGTTGATGAATGATGTAAAAAAAAAAATGATTTTTTTTAAAAAAAAAAGCAGCTAATATTTCTGCTTGATAGCCTGCGATGAAATAATTTTCTCTCAACATTTACTTTTATTCAAATCAACACCACTGACATACTGAAACATTAAAATACTGAAACATTGAAACACTGAAATACTGAAATATAAAAATACTGAAAAACTGAAATACTGAAACACTGAAATACTGAAACACTGAAACATAAAAATACTGAAACATTGAAACATAAAAATACTGAAATACTGAAACATAAAAATACTGAAACATAAAAATACTGAAACATAAAAATACTGAAACAGAAAAACTGAAAAAGAAACACTGAAATACTGAATACTGAAAGCCCTAATGTTTGTTTACAGTTTAACAAATAATACTTCCTGAAGAAGTCCACCAACTGGATACAATCTACATCATAAACCACCTCGTGGGAAGAAAATCCGCTTGTTTAAAGGTTAAAGTTAAAAGTTCATAAACTTGAACATACTTTTGGAAAGCTCGAACCTGTCCGATGTTTACAAACAGGTGAACAAACTTGCTAGTCTTGTCAAGCCGTTTGATTGACAGGTCAAAGATACACACACACACACACACACACACACACACACACACACACACGTCTAAAAGCAAACATTACTTAGGGTTAGGAACATTTAGGAACGAAATATTGTCTAGTACACTATACAGTGTTTAAATGTTTAAAAATGTATTTTTTTCGTGAGTGAAATTCTTTGGAAATACTGCCATGTTTCTTAGCCCCAGTTTGACGCCCCGCCCACTGAAGCCTTTCAACCAATAGGAAAAGAAAGCATGCTTGGTTGAACTAAAGCGACGTCATATGACAGCTGCAACCAGCAAAGTGTTGTTGTTGTTGTTGTTGTTTTAGCACCATCACAAGAAACAAGAAGAGGTTTCACAAACCTGACGCAACTGCAACAAAATAATTCAATAAAAAATTACACAATGGATTTTTTTTTTAAATGAAAAAATAAAAATAAAAATCACTGAAATAAAACAAATGAAACAAAAATTCAGAAAGCTCTCTTGGAATCTTCACGATGTCACAGCTCGGTCTGATCATAACTCCAATTCCCAGGATGCAATACTCACTTCCCAGGCACGCATGCGCTCCCCATCCCCGGAGTTCTGATCAGACACACCTGGCACCAGACATGGTGAGCAAAAAGCCATGGAAGAGTACATTCAGGATGCGTTGCACCAAGGGTATATACGACCATCCACTTCTCCAGCATCCGTGGGATTTTTCTTCGTGGAGAAGAAGGGAGGAGGTTTACGACCGTGCATCGACTACCGAGGACTAAACCAATGTTGCGTCAAGTACCGCTACCCACTCCCTCTAGTACCAGCCGCTCTGGAACAATTACGCACAGCCACCATTTTCACGAAACTGGACTTGCACAGTGCATACAACCTGGTCCGGATCCGAGAGGGAGATGAATGGAAGACTGGGTTCAGCACAACTTCAGGCCACTACGAGTATCAGGTCATGCCATATGGGCTTTCTAACACCCCCTCGGTCTTCCAATGTTTAATTAACGATGTGTTACGTGACATGCTGAGACGCCATGTGATTTGCCTACATCGACGACATACTGATCTACTCTGACTCCCGGGAAGAACATGTTCACCACGTTCGCCGAGTGCTACAGCGACTGCTCCGTCACCAGCTATATGTGAAAGCAGAGAAGTGTGAATTCCATAAAACCACCATCACGTTTCTGGGCTACGTCATCAGCCCTGAGGGAATCTCCATGGACCAAGAAAAGGTCCAGGCGGTAGTAAGCTGGCCCACACCCACGACCATCAAGGAACTACAGAGGTTTCTGGGGTTTGCAAAGTTCTACAGGAGATTTATCAGGAATTTCAGTGCCGTCGCCAACCCCCTCACATCCCTGCTAAAGGGGAGACCCAAACGTCTGGCATGGAATTCAACTGCCCAATCCGCCTTCGACAAGCTCAAGAAGGCCTTCACCACTGCACCCCTCATCAAACATCCAGACCCATCCAGACCGTTTATAGTGGAGGTGGACGCATCAGAAACCGGGGTAGGAGCCATTCTGTCCCAACGATTTGGAGAAAAGCCAAAACTTCACCTGGTGGCTTTCTTCTCGTGAAAGCTTTCCCCAGCCGAGAGAAACTACGATGTGGGGAATCGGGAACTCTTGGCAGTTAAGTTAGCGCTGGAAGAGT
Source organism: Ictalurus furcatus (assembly GCF_023375685.1). Lineage (NCBI taxonomy): Eukaryota > Metazoa > Chordata > Actinopteri > Siluriformes > Ictaluridae > Ictalurus > Ictalurus furcatus. Next base: position 6,039,694 of record NC_071269.1, read on the forward strand.
GGAGACACTGGTTAGAGGGGGCTACACATCCATTTGTCATCTTCACGGACCATAAGAACCTGGAGTACCTTCGCACTGCAAAGCGACTCACACCCCGCCAGGCCCGATGGGCCCTATTCTTCACTAGATTTCAATTCACGTTATCCTACAGACCCGGGTCCAAGAACACAAAGGCGGATGCTCTGTCTCGTCTTGATCAGACAGAACGGGTCAACGAGCAGGAGGAGTACATCATTCGTCCTTCATGTGTTATCAGTGCGCTAGAGTGGGAGCTGGACGTGGAACTAGAGCAGCTTCCCCAGTCCCAAGTACCTGTAAAGTTTCCTCCTGACAAACTCTTCGTACCCGAAGAGTACCGCCAAGAACTCATCATCTGGGCACACACGGTACTCGGTACGGGACATCCTGGAACACAATGCACACACCATCTCCTGGAAGAGAAATACTGGTGGCCCAATATGATAGGAGACATACACAAGGTGGTGAAGTCCTGTTCATCGTGCGCACAGAGTAAAGTACCTCGGACCCTCCCCGCCGGGAGGCTCAAGCCCTTACCTATCCCCGAACGCCCATGGTCACACACATCTGTAGATTTCGTAACAGACCTGCCTAGATCCCAAGGAGATACCACAATTCTAGTCGCAGTGGACCGGTTCTCCAAGTCCGTACGCTTCATTCCCTTACCCACTCTCCCCACTGCTTTCAGGACAGCTGAACTTCTATTCCAGCATGTGTTCAGGTATTACGGCATTCCGGAGGAGATTGTCTGACAGGGGCCCGCAGTTTACCTCCAGAGTGTGGTCCAGCTTCATGACGAAGATGGGAGTGACAGTGAATCTCACCTCGGGTTATCACCCACAAGCCAATGGGCAAGCCGAACGAGTCAATCAGGAACTGGGACGATTCCTCCGTACCTTTTGTGCCAATAACCCAGAGGATTGGAGCAAGTTCTTGCCATGGGCCGAATACGCCCAGAACTCACTATGCCATTCGGCTACCAATCTCACCCCCTTCCAGTGCGTGCTCGGTTACCAACCCCCTCTGTTCCCGTGGAACGCAACGCCCACCGCAGCTCCGGCCGTTGACCACTGGTTCCAACGTAGTGAGCGTGTCTGGGCGGACACCCACCGACGCCTGAGGGAGGCCTCAGACATGTACAAACACAAAGCAGATCGCCGCCGCAAGGAACACCCTGATTACCAACCAGGCGATCGGGTGTGGTTGTCCACAAAAGACTGGAGGCAAGCGCAGGGCTGTAAAAAACTAGCACCGAGGTACACGGGACCATTCAAGATCCTCAAACGAGTCAATGACGTCACCTACCGTCTGAAACTGCCACGACACAGTCGCATCTCCCCTTCATTCCACGTATCACGTCTCAAAACTGTTGTCAACGGTCCTCTAGCCACTGAAGTACCAGCTGAAACTCCCCCGACCCCTCTGGAGATTGATGGACAACCGGCTTACCGCGTCAGGAACATCCTCAGCTTGAGACACAGGAGGGGCAAGCTGGAGTATTTGGTTGAGTGGGAGGGTTATGGACCTGAGGAACAGTGCTGGGTTCCCAGGCAGGATATACTTGACCCACAGCTTACCAAGGACTTTCACACAACTCATCCTCATCTCCCAGGTCCACGACCCCGGGGGAGGCCAAGAAAGAACTCTGCTCCCGGAGTGAGCCCTTTGGGGGGGGGGTTCTGTCACAGCTCGGTCTGATCATAACTCCAATTCCCAGGATGCAATACTCACTTCCCAGGCACGCATGCGCTCCCCATCCCCGGAGTTCTGATCAGACACACCTGGCACCAATCACACACTAGTACTTAGAGAAGACAGCCACCGAGAAGCGGCGCGAAGTATACGCTCAGTAGCTTAGTTTGCTGCGTTACCAAGCTTATCTAGTTCGTTGTTTCTTATAATCCTCGACCCTCGCTTCTTGTCTCGACTACGCTTTCTGGATATCCCCATTTGTATTGTTTGCCTGATCGCTTGACCCTTGCTGACTCTACGACTACGCTTCCGGAACTTCCCGATCCTACTCTGTTCACCCGCCTCCCGCTCCTGCTTCCGTACCGTCTCAAGGTTGGTGACACACGAATCAAAGAGCTAAGCTTTTGGCATAGTTTTTTTTTGTCACATTCTTAAGTTGTTGTTGTTGTTGTTGTTGTTGTTATTATTATTATTATTATTATTATTATTATTATTATTATAATTATAATAAAACAGTAGGAAATTCAGAAATTCATCCAACTCTAGTGGGAACAAAATTTCAATAACAATAATAATAATGATAGTAGTAATAATAATAATAATAATAATAATAATAATAATAATAATAAATTATGTAATACTACTTCTCATATACAGGCACTGAATACACAGAAGCCTAAATATTATTGTTCTAAAGGTACACTTTGTTCCACATTGATACACAAAGTTGATCTCTTTTAACTGGCTTTATTTATTTATTTACTTATTTATTACAAAACTATATGCTTAGGTAACAAAACAAAAAAGCCTAAACTCTTCAAATGACTGATAATATGATTAATGTCCCTGTGTTTTTTTTTGTGTGTGTAGTTATGCATTTGTTTATAGTATGTATTTCTGTCATCCTTTCCCTTTTTTCCTGCTGTATGTAACTTATTGACTTGAAGTTCAGGGTTCTGGGTTGGATTTTGCTCTCAGGTTCACATCTTCTCCATGTGTCTATGTGGGTTTCCTTTGGGTTCTCCGGTTTTCTTCCAGCTTCTAAAATCATACTGGTAGTTGGACTGGTGACTCTAAACTGCCCATAACTGTGTGTGTGCTTGACGCGACCCGAGATGCGGCAAAGTGGATTATTTTTGGCTCAAAGTGTTTTATTCGTCTTATACCACATCAATTTGCCAGTGATTACAACGTTTAATGATTCAAGAACAACACATTGAACTTTTAACAGTTTTATATTTACATCCACTGTCATGAAACAGGTTACTTCCTGTTGTCACTTACGTTATAATAGCTACAAACAGCCGTTTCCTCATCAGCCACCTACTTCTCTCTCTCTGTCTTGATGTTACTAAGACAAAAAACATACTGACTGTTACAAAGCACTAACACTGGAGACTGATCTATAACTCGATTGTATTTTCATTCCTACTCAACCTGCGTAGAGTGGGAAAAGCACACTCTTTCTGGCTTGACATATTTAACTTCCTATTTACTTAATAAAACATAGGATATGGCTGGGGGCTGATGCTTAGGGGCGGGAACATAACACTTGTAACCAACCAGTATAAAAACCCTGGCCACTGTTGGTGAGGTCAGATTTGTGCATTTTTTTTTCCAATCTAAACTTTAATATTTTTATTTTCCACATTCATCTTTTGGACAAACTTCAAACTATAAAAGAGCCATTTCATATTATTTATTTTTTTTTTGAGTCATTCTTTGGATTTATAAGGAAGATATCAAGACCTTTGAACTGGAGCAATAACTTAAGGGCACAAAATGGGTATATTAAGTTATTTTAATCATTCTAACTGATCGTTTCATATGTATAAGCTCATCTGTAATTGAACACACATAAAGCATTGTGTTAATTCAGGGGTGGTGTAAATTTAACAGAACAATAAGTTCCTTTTTTTATGGATGAGGAGCTTATTGTAAGAGATTTAGCCTTTAGGGAAGCAAACGAGATAATATGTTTAAAATGTCTTTATTCGTAATGTTTTTGCTTTCCAGATGACAGTATGCAATATGACTATGTGGACAACATTAGTGAGGGAATGTGTAACAAGGAAGACGTGGCCAAAATCGGATCCATCGTCGTGCCGTTATTCCTCAGTGTCGTGGTCTTGCTCAGTCTCGTCGGGAACATTTTAGTTCTTGTGATTCTCGCTCTATATGAGAATCTGAAATCGTTGACCAACATCTTCATACTGAACTTGGCTCTGTCGGACCTGCTGTTCACTTTCGGTCTGCCGTTCTGGGCGTGTTACTACATCTGGGGCTGGACTCTCGGAGACGCGGCGTGCAAAACGGTCAACTTTTTCTTCTACGCTGGATTTTACAGCAGCATCGTGTTCCTGGTGCTGATGACCGTTCAGCGCTACATGGCCGTGGTGCACCCTCTCTCAGACTGGGAAAGAGGACAGGGCTTCGCTCTAATCCCCATCGTCGCTTGGGTGATGAGCATCGCAGTGGCATTGCCAGCCCCAATCTACAGCTCTGTAATTCCTGATCCAGCAAACACTACACAACTCTACTGTGAGTATAATTCCACTGAGGGATATTTTACCGTCACGTACGAACAGAACTGTTTTTTTGTGTGCGCCTTTTTGATCATGGGGTTTTGCTACGTAAGAATCCTGCAGACCGTCTTCAAGACGAGGACGAAAAAGAGACACCGTACTATCAGACTCATCTTCTGCATCGTAGTCACGTTCTTTCTCGGTTGGGCTCCTTATAACCTGGTGATTTTTCTGCACACCTTTACTCATCATCAGATCGAGTTTTTCACCATCTGTGAGGTCACGCATCATCTCGACTACGCCGAGTACGTCAGCAAGCTGCTGGCGTTTTCACACTGCTGCCTTAATCCCGTGTTTTACGTTTTCGTCGGCGTGAAATTCAGGAATCATCTAAAGGAGATTCTGCAGAAGATTCTTCAGACACCTCCGAACAAGGACATGCAACAAACACGAACTGGCACCATTCAGTCTCACGGCTCCTTGTGCTCAAACGGCAACAACTGCAGAGGCCATTCCACTACCGTCTGAGTCGGTGTAAATATACGCACGAATAATGTCAATGATTTATCTAATGCTTAAATATGTGGAGGCTGAAGCTTTTTTTTTTTTTTTTTTTTTTTTTTTAAAATACAAAGGATGTAAAGATGTATGTAAAGATGTAGCATATACAGTACTTAAAAAAATATTAAAAGTGGATGTCTGGAGTTTTTTTCCTTAGCTTAAAGCAAATTTGAGATTTCATTTTGATCCAGAATACCCATGAACTGCTTTTGAGACAACCTAAGTACATTGGTGCCTTATATAAAAACCCCACAATCGCTTTTAAAAAGGTGTTCTAATGTCAGCTAGAGGGAAATCATAAACATGCATGACTGGGTGTTAAAGGCATCTGATATAGTTTTGAGTGTACATTTCCATTGTGCGTATCTAAGTGACCGTGTTGTTATTAGAGAACTCAAGACTTCCCCTTTGATCAGCAAATAAATAGACATAGATCCGATTCAGAAGCGATTCAATTCACAGACATAGATCCGATTCAGAAGCGATTCAATTAATAGACATAGATCTGATTCAGAAGCGATTCAATTAATAGACAGATCAGATTCAGAAGAGATTCAATTCACAGACATAGATCTGATTCAGAAGCGATTCAATTAATAGACATAGATCCGATGCAGAAGCGATTAAATTAATAGACATAGATCCGATGCAGACGCGATTCAAACTCAAGCGATTCAAACTGCATCCTACATGAATCTTCATGAAATCAAATTGCTTAGAACTAAACTTAAGCAAATGTTTTTAGCTGAATGGTGATTAGCTGAGCACTCTTTACTAAAGCACATCCCCCTGTCTGATGAAAGGTTAAACCACATGATAACACATTTGTTGATGTCTTCATTGGTCATTTGGAAGGTAACTGGGTTCTTTCTTACTATACTTTGGATATATGCATTATATTTGAACGAAAGAGAGAAACTGTACTCTCAATTTGTGCACAAAATGACATGTAGGTGTCCGATGTCAGTTTTAAATGTTAATGTTATGTTCTTTGTTATTGTTTTGTATATATTTTAGTTTGTTTAGATGTGTCATTTCTAAAGCGCTTTGGGTGACGTCAGCCGAGTCGATTTTTCCTCTATAAATAAATCTGACATGGTTACTTTGTCCTGATTTCTTCCTTTCCTTCTGGCTGCCATTGTTCAACACAACACGTCAAACCGCAGCAAATCAGATAACAGGAAACCTGTGAGAAACCACACAGCAGGTGAGAAGGCAGTGATGATAACTTTCGTCTTTTGTTAAACTGCCATGGGTGACTGGATTTGAAAGAAGGGGAATTTTATCTGCAAACCCACTGGATGGACTGGTGACTGGAGCGAATGCTCAAGAATGCACAAATTAAAAGATTTTTCATATTTAGGCTTCTGATGGCGATGTAACACCAAGTGAAAATACTTTTCTCTAAACTGTAGTTAGCATTGCATCATATCATGAGTCAGAAATAAATAAGTCAGAAAGCATACAATGGCTACCAGGCCCATCTACAAGGAGTGTTCCTTACCGGCATGACAAGTTTAAACAACATGAGTAATTCATCTCTGAACACTTTCCAGTCGGTCCTAAAATGGGTGGGTTCCTCTTGGCATTATGGCATGGGTTATCCAGGTGATTCTTACCACCTCTGGTGGTTAGGAGAGGAATAGACCACTAATTATGTAGTTATGGGCAGGGGTTTGGTTCAGCAGGAGCCTACAGCAGGAGTTTGAGGGAATAAGCAAATTGTTGCTTATTTGTGGGTGCTTATTAAGAAGCTGTTTCTCTCTCTCTCGACTGGCTTGAGCAGACAGAACGGCTACTGTAACTCAAACAACCACTCTTTACAAACACGGTGAGCAGAAAAGCATCTCATAACACGTCGAATCATAAGGTTGGGCTGGGAGACAACAGCAAGCTTCCGCTCCTGTCAGCCAGGAATCTGGCACTAAACTGGATACAGAATCTGGGTGGAAGAAAAAAAAAAAAAACCCCACCAGCTGCTCTTTTTCGCACAAGTGAACTAGTGTTCCTAATAAAGTGGAAGGGGTGTGTGCATGTGTGTACTATTTCTTTATTATAAATATTAAAAAGTGTATCACCTGTTAACGGTATCCTACACATTGTGAAGACGAACCGTGGAAGAACAAAGCAAGTGTATCAGTAAATTAAAACATATATGCCCGAGTTCAAATTTGCCTTAATTGGTAATTTGCCGTTTCATACAGGGTTTACTTCCTGTCTGTTCACGTCACTGCTGAGAATTTAGAACGCAATACGGGGAGGAAAAAAATAAAGGCTCTATAAGTTTCTATAGATTTATTTTGGTTTAACCTCAAACTCTTTATTCCAATACAGTTACAGTAAAAGCAACCAACCACCACCCACACACACACCCACCTAAACACACTGCATGAAAAAAACATACTTTTTCAAATCACAACAAACCTGGATGTCTCACGGCAACAACTGCGGTGGCAATTGCACAACTATCTGATGCCCTGTGTGTGTGTGTGTGTGTGTGAATTCTATAAACGATAGATTGACTTATTTACTGTTTTCACCACAGCATCTTGTTTGCGAGCAGTCATTTTTAACAGGTAAACATAAAACCCCATGCTTAGACATTCAGGGCAACATTTAGAAGCAGATGTTGTAACTTTCCCGTCTGATTAAAGGTTACACCTCACAATGACACATTTGTGGATGTCTTCATTAGAAATTTGGAAGGTAACCGGGTTCTTTCTTACTACACGTCCCATATATACGCAGTACTATTTGTGCATGTGGATTACATGTACGGTACGTGTATGCTTCAAATGTCAGTTTTGTATGTTAATCGTATGTTCTGTACAATTTTTTTTTTTATATTTTATTTTTAAAAATAGTTTTTATTTGTTTAGACGTACTTAATCTTTCTAGCACTTTGGGTAACGGCAGCTGTGTTGAGTTTTATCTGTGTAAAAAAAATAAAAGGTTTTATTTTTTTAACTGTACTTATTTATTTATTTGTCCTTGTGCTTGCCATCGTCCGAAAACCACAATAAATCAGATGATCCTGTGGGATAAAACCACACAGCACACGAGAAGGAAGTCATTAAAAGTGATTTATCTTTTTAAACTGTCACGGCCAACCGGATTTGGTACTACACTGTGTGTAGGAAGAATGTAGAAATAAAAAGATTTGGTCATATTTTGGCGTTCGATGTAGTTTCAAAAATACCAATTTGTTAAAAAAAAAAAAAAAGGGAATTATGTTGTGATAAAAAATCCAAAATAAATCAGAATAATTTAGTATTTTATCATCTTCAAAGTAGACACCATTTTCACCTAGAATTTCCAGAAATGAATTCTTGGCATTTTCTCACCTGATTTCTTGAGGAATTTCCCTGAGATGATTTTTAAACCGTATTAAAGGAGTTCCCACCTACGCTGGACTCTTATCGGCTGCTTTTCAGAATATTTCTCTCCGAGTCGTCCGTTTAAGAAAAGATTATTTTGTGAATAAAATGTTAGTTTTCTAATGAAAGAAATGAATATGTCAGCACGATTATTTTTTTGTCTACAACACCGATTTCACACATTTAATCATACACCTTCAGATCAAAAGCTTTTTAACATCATGAGAAACATTTCAGTCGAGTGTTTATAAACTTTTGACTGGTAGTGTGTGTGAACATCTTTTACTGGAAAAAATAAAAAAACACTTAAGTTTTCATTTCCTGTTCCCTTTATAGATTTGAGGAGGGAACAGTTCAGCACTTATACCCAGGCTCCCACAGCAGAGAGTTCATTTTTTTCTACCCAAATTTCATGCTGTTCTACCATCAAAATTAAAGGAGCTAAAAATATTTTTTTCCAGTAATCCATTTGACGAGGAACAGATGGATCTCGAAGGTCTGTATAAACAATACTTTTTCAAATGGGTATATAAAACTGTTAGATTTCCATGTATCCCAGGAATCTCAGATTATGCCTGTCAGATCTTCTGTCATGCCTTCCAGGCTGTTCTACAATTACTTCTATTAACTTTTAGTTCTGTGCTGCTATGAGCTAGAAAGTGTGATTTGCCTCAGAGCGTTTCAGATCGATCTGGGGAGCCTAAGTGAACACACACGGACACATGCATGCTCAAATAGACATCCGAGTTTATTCATGCAAACCAAGAGTATTTATACACATTGATAACAAGCAGTGTGTGGACGGTTTCTACTGGTCCAGGTGTCAGACAGACAGTGCTGTGTGTTAAACAAAACACACAGCCATAATACAAAATAAGTCCTGTGTCATGTTGACATAGAAATATATAATAATATAATCAAGGATAGCAGTTAATCAGCTTATTTAAATAGGTAATTAAATGAATACATTCATCATAGGTATTTGATAGCAGTTCAGAATATAAGAGAGTACATGATATAAGAGAATTTCCTTTCAAAAACTATTTTTTTAATCTATAGGCTATCCATCATTAACTGCACTTGGAGCATTGTATATATAAGTTTACTGCCGATGCAATTCTGGGCATTTCTTTAAAACAACAAGGTTCATTCCTTCATGTATGAGAAGATATCATAATGCAGAAACTAGGACAAAAACAACCTATTTTGCATGTTTAACAATACATGTTTTCCTTTACAGGTAGCAGTATGGCGAGCATGTTTGACTATATTGAAGATATCGATACCATTCCGGATCAACTGTGTCGCAAGGAAGCCGTGGCCAAACTAGGATCCATCGTTGTCCCGTTATTCTTCAGCATCGTGGTCGTGCTCAGTCTCACTGGTAACATCTTGGTTCTTGTGATTCTCGCGCTATATGAGAATCTGAAATCGTTGACCAACATCTTCATACTGAACTTGGCTCTGTCGGACCTGCTGTTCACTGTCGGACTGCCGTTCTGGGCGTGTTACTACATCTGGGGCTGGACTCTCGGAGACGCGGCGTGTAAAGCTGTCTGCTTGGTCTTCTACGCTGGATTTTACAGCAGCGTCGTGTTCCTGGTGCTAATGACCGTTCAGCGCTACACCGCTGTGGTGCACCCTCTCTCAGACTGGGAAAAAGGGCAGGGTAATGCACAGCGTTACGCAATCCCAATCGTCGGTTGGGTGATGAGCATCGCGGCGGCGTTGCCAGCCCCAATCTACAGCTCGGAAATGCCTGATCCAGAAGACGCCACACAACTCTACTGTGAATATAATTCCACTTACGCAAAGCTCGTGATTACATACGAACAGAACTGTTTTTTTGTGTGCACCTTTTTGATTATGGGTTTTTGCTACTTCAGAATGCTGCAGATTGTCTTCAGGTCACGAAGCAACAAGAGACAGCGTACTATAAAACTCATCTTGTGCATTGCAGTCGTGTTCTTTTTCGGTTGGGCTCCTTATAACCTGGTAATTTTTTTACAAACATTTACCAATCTTAACGTCAAGTTTTTCACCATCTGTGAGGTCACGCATCATCTCGACTACGCCGAGTACGTCTGCAAGCTGCTGGCGTTTTCTCACTGCTGCCTTAATCCCGTGTTTTACG